>NC_046163.1:34698766-34998766 GCF_011064425.1 Rattus rattus | reverse complement strand
TTATTTTAAAATTTCATTTCTATTTTATATATGAGCGAGTGTTTTGCTGCATGTATGTCTGTGTACCACCTGCATGCCTTGTGCAAAAGGAGGTCAGAAGAGGGTGCTGGGTCCCCTGAAACTGGAGTTACAGATGGTTGAGCTGCCCCGTGGAGCTGGGAACTGGAGAGCGCTCTCCAGTTCCATTCTGTCGTTTTTAAACCATGGTCAGTAATTTAGTATTTCTGCACTTTTCCCATAAGTACAGCCCGTCACTAGTTCATCACTAGTCCTTTCGTCCAGTTACAGTCACACGGTCTTGATGCCCAGTAGTGGTCACACACACCTCTCATCCCAGCACTCAGGAGGCAGAAGCAGGTGAGTCTCTGAGTGTGAGGCCAGCTTGGACTACACCGAGAAGCCTTTGCCCAAAGGGGGATGGAGGGAATTTGAACAGCAGTTCATAGAGTGAAGTGGGCACTCAGCCTCAGCAGCTAAGGTGTTCAAGTAAGTGGGGACTCACAACCTCCAACAGCTAATGCTGCCCTAGAGACGGGGGCAGTGGGCAAAAGGAAGACTAGAGCTCTGAAACGCCTCTATCTTGAACACGGAAATCTGCTTGCTAGAAGTGCCCATTACCAGCTATGTTTAGTAAGTGTCCTTGCATGCTCCATTCACTGGTTTAAACATCACACCAGAATAGTCTGGCAGCTTAGCTGCCAAATACAGGCACTGCCAAGTTCCTCAAGTGTCACAGAGAAAAAACTCAAAATCAATTTGTTATTTATCCCATTAATTCTTATAAAATAAACCCTTATTTGGAGCTCTATTATATTAAATGAGGGCTGCTGATAAAGGGAACAAACATTACATAATCTACATGTATTTATAAAACACTACCAAATTTCACAAAGGGAAAAAAATCAAAACATTTAAAGCTAGAGTGGTCCTCCCTTCCCCCCAAGGTCACTGGCCACCAGCCCATGAGGACAAAGGGAGCAGGGTCAACAGGGTTTCAGGGTACGTGAACGGCAGGAGTACAACAAAATAACAGACTTATCTCTGGGATCAGCTTTAGGGAGACAGATCAACTTTATTCAGGGTGAAATCAAGGCATATAGTTTTGGGGACGGTGTCAGGGATACCCAGGGCAAAGGTCATTGGCTGGAGGCTAAGGCACTGAGATACCCCATTAGCATGGGGAGGCACTGCAGGAATCTCAGGTCTGGATGACCAGGTTTCTTATTGGGAGAAAGGGAGTTGGAGCTGTAATTTCCCTAAGGAGTACATGACATTCCTCAGGTAGTGGGTGTAGGGTCCCAGATCTCCCAGGTAGAGAAAGCCTCTGACAAAGGGAGTCTGGCATGGAACTTAGGGATATGTGGTAATGTCAGATTCCAACTTTAGCAGTGGGGTTTCTAGAAAAAATGCTGTGTGTTTAGTTAAGACAAAATGTAAAGATGAAGGTATGATTCAAAATACCAGAATTGTGTTTATTCTAATTACATTCAATCTCAAAGCAGGAACATGAAACTGGAATATACAGTGTGTTTGAGGGGGATGTCTTGGAATTACTTATGAGCACATAAAAACATTTGATAGGTATTTAAAATATTTGATAAGTAATCTGGCAGTTTGTTCAATAAGAGCTTAAAAGTGTGTCAACACCTGCAAGTACTCTTGACTTGTTAAAAAAGAAATTAAAAACATATTACTAGAATATTAAAATGTTTAAAACTTTATTATGAAAACAATAAGTCTGCATAAAACTTACCTCCAATTAATAGTTTGTCAGGTCCAGCAAGGTTCCTCAGTAGTTGCTACCAAGCCTGAAAATATGAGTTCAATCCCCAAACCCCCACTGTGGAGTGAGAGAACACTCAGAAGCTGACCTCTGACCTCCACATGTGCATTTGTGAACATGAGCATGTGTACGCGCACACACGAAATGGATGGTAAGAAGCTGACACAAGTAAGAGCATGACTAGAGTCTCATTGACTGCATTATGAGCATTGAAACATAAAGATAACTCCTTACTGGCACAGAGAGCTTTCTGCTCCTCAATGAGTCATTTGTTCCTTAGTGCTGGTAATCAAAATTATTTTACTAGGAAAGAGCAAAAATTGGAACACTCATATCAACAATAATTTAGAACACAAATCAGCATAAAGGAAGTAACAAGCCTCAAAGAATAGGAAAAAACTCACCATCCATTTTATAGGTATTCTTTACTCCTGACCCCATCTAATTACTTGTGGTCTTAAGCTACTCATTTATAAGTTGGCTAAAGTAACCAGTAAATACTCCTTTGGGGCGTATCATTTGTAATACTGATTTATTGAACGGCTGCCTCCCAGTACAGAGGTCTGACCCTGGGTTTATAATTAGGCTGCATAATGTGGAAGCAGAGTGATGGTTCACCTTCTTGCTTTATGAAATGGTATGAACATACAAAATGATGCAATTTAATTAAATAAAGAATGTGGGGTTCCTTTCTTTATGCAGTTGAAGACTATTTTTAGCAACATCATAACCCGAAAGCTTGGTAGCCACGCTTCCACAAACAACACTGGAAACAGATGCATAGCTCGTTGTGTGCATGCACTTGCCCATTTAGTAAATAACTCCACAGATGCTTGCTGCCTGCTCACTGGGAACATAGTCATAACCCAGGAGATATGTTTTCTTGTGGAGCTTAAAGTCTAAAGGAGATGAGAGACATGTAAATAGTCAATTATAATGCAAACGAAGAAATGCTACAGTTTTAAAACTAAATTTTGTCCTTTCCTTTCTAAATCCTATAAAGAACTATTCTCTCTCATAGTGTTTCCATCCTTAGCTGTGAGTCAGCTCTGCCCCAGTCTGCTCAGATCTGAGCAGAGCAAAGTCCGACCTAGTACTCCGGTGTCATGTTCACAGTGTTCTCAGTACCCATTGTGAGCAGTCGATAATTATTAACCACTAATGAAAAGTCACAAGTGACTAATAGAAAACATGAGCCTGTATTTCTTCCTAGACAAATAATGCATTACTTGATGAGTCTAAGTCATCAATCAATAACCAAAACTATAAAATTTGGCCACTGACTGCTAAGAATTCATCTGAAGAAATAATTAGATAAGTGTGCAAAAATATAAGTGGAAAGATGTTTGCTGCAGCATATACAGTGGGAAAGAGCGAAGAGAGGGAAGGGAGAATGAGGAAGCAGCTGAATATACAGAGAACGCAGTCAGGGCTTGCCCAAACGACAGAAACCATGCAAGCATCAGAAATCACATGTATGGAGAAAAATCAAATAAAATCCCAGCTCTGTGTGCATGTGAATTTGAAAAATTTCAAAACTGGAACATAAAAAACAACTCTTATTTTCACCAAACAGTCCTATTGCCTACTTTTCTTTAAAAAGTGTGTGATAGAGTGGGGGAGGGGTGAGTTATGTCTCAGTGGTACAGTTTATGCTCAGGATGAGCAAGGCCTCAGGTTCAATTCCTGGCACATATAAAAAGTAAAAATCAGACAAAAATAAAAACTATTTCCATTTTGTGAAAAAAAAATATTTTCACCCACCAAAGACAATGCAACCTGGCTATTTTACGCACAGACATTTACACACAGACACAGAAACCACACACACACACACACACACACACACACACACACACACACACACACACACACACACACACTTTAAAAAACTGGAAAACCATGTGCCTTAGCAGCATGGCTCTCAGCCTTTCCCTAAGATCAAGTATAAGTGCTCTAGTATAGTTTCTGTTTCTTAAACATTTGTTCTTCATTTTAAATAAGTATCACACTGTCTCTAGCAGTTAAATAAATCACTTTCCATTGTTTCATTGTGAAAAAATTAATCTACAACAAGTATGTGGGTAAAAATAAAACAAAAGTTCCTTTCATTCCTTCTCCCGGTTCCAAATCATTCCTCTAATACCTGCCAGTGTGCATGTGTGAACACATTTCAAAGATTTAATTTCCAAGATGACAGTAGATTAAATATACTGACTTCTGTCTCAACATTTCCATGCACAGTCAACCTCCTGTACCACTTCTCACTGAGTATTCCTCTGAACAATATGCTGTTGTTTAACCATTCCCTGTTGACTACTATAAAGTTTTAGCAATGTATCCACGTCTACACCCCTTCTGGAACCTGCAGACATTGTTATTTGGTTTCAGAAGTTAGCCATTAGCTTCTTCCCAGGATTCCCTAGGGAGCAGAACCTGAGACAAAGATTCCAAAATGAGTAATTCTTGGGATGTAAAATCCCAGTATATGAATGATGAGGAGGAAAGAAAATGAATCCTCAAAGAGAGACAAACACAAGTTCTGCTGACAGAGCTGCTCCACTGACCGAGGCCTCACAGGCTGTCTCCGTTCAGGCTATGCACCGTCAGAGCCTGCAACTGCAGTAGGAGGAAAGGGAAGAAGGGAACAGCAATTACCTGCCAATTCTTTCAGCCTTCTGCCTCTCCTCAGTCAAATGTGCCCCTGAAGCTCTGGGCTTGGCACCTACTCCTTCTCGGTAGTCACTGAAGGATAACAGACTCAGAGTAACTCCTGTCGTTGACATCTGACACTGTAGGTGTGAGTCACGGGCAGTCCTGGTAAAGCTGGCCCTCGCAGCAAAGGAGGCCAGGTACAGGCAGGTTAAAGAGGGGGAAGAAGTGCATCCTACAGAGTCCTGCCCACCCCCACCCCACCTTCTACTAAAGGTGGGTGATGGAGACGGGCCTAAGTCTTCCTGCCCTGCCAACGCCTTTCTAATGCAATCTGTCAGAGAAGCAGCCGCTGTTTGCTCCACGTGCTGTCCTGCTTCTGGCACGTGTTGTCGCTTATAAACTTCAGGTGAGCTTTTCTCACTTTGCTATCACAGACAAGACAATTACGGCAAGAATTTGCTACACTCAGTTCTGTCCTACCTCCTAAAATTACTTAAGGCTGCTTATAAATCAGTGAAGGCAACCAGTCAGCTTGAATTCAGCACCATAAAACCTCTAGGTGGTTGTTTAGTCCTTAGATGTAGCAAAGAGGACATGGCAAAGACGCGAATACTAACTTATCCCCAGGTTCTAGAATCAAATCTTGCAAGGTCAGGAGAACATTAGCATGAAAGAAAGCTCTGCACTCTCACGCAGTTGCTCTAAGGACTTTGGAGAGCATGCTTCACTGTTAGGACACCACCTGCTTGCCGGGACTTCTGTGAGCCACCCCACCAGCCCTGCTTGGTGACTGCTGCAAGCCTCTTTTATCACATACGACTGTGACCACAGACAACCATTTTAATCAGCACAAAAACTTATTTCCATACAAGGATGGGCACTGGGAAATTCAGACTGCAAGTATTTATAATACCATGTATTTGTAACAACATTATCTCTTTTTTTAATTATGTTTCCCCCTTTTCTTTTGAAGAACTTGACTGTTCTTTCAGATTCTGTTTCTGAATTGGACCTACTGCTCAATCTACTCCCCTAATTCTCCCCATTCTGTCTTGGCCATTCTCTGAAGTAGAAGTCTAACAGACAAATTAGCTCTGACTGTAGAACTATAAAGTAGTAATGTTCTCAAACAGTGGGTCTGGAGAGATGGTTCAGTGGTTAGGAGTGCACACTGCTATGACCTCAGTTAGCAGCACCACATCCAGTTAGTAACTCCAGCTCCAGAAGGGCCCGACACCTCTAACCTCCCATGGCACTTGAACTCACACACACATGCCACCACTCCTCATAATTTAAAATATAAGTAGATATTTAAAAATTAAACATTATGTCAAAGACCACAAACTCTAGTCCATTTGCACTGTGAAATAAAAGTGCATTGTCCCAGAAAGGGACACTACACAGTGTACCTAAAACAGTGTTCTGACACTGTCCTAAACCTGTGTCTGCAACAGTACTGAAAAACAAGGAGTGCGTTTATCTTCAACTTGGTTCACAGAATTTAATTCACTCAACTGATCTAATTGATCTGGAGAAAAACTATCTTCCCAATTCTAAAGAATATATGACTTAGATTTTGTAAGAATTAAAGTTTGCTACTGAACAGCCACAGAAAGGGAAAGGGAAGATGTTAACTTTGCCTCTCAATAATTTTTCTATAACTTCACCTTGGTCATTTACTCAAAAGGACCCACTGAATACTACAGTATGACTAACATTCCTAGTAGCAGTAGCATTGAGTCTCGATTACTTTTGATAGCGTATTTATTAATAAAATCTTGCCTCTACGTTGTAATTGTACCTACAGTTTATAGACTGCTTTCTATATATCTAACTTCACTAAGTTACAGTCTCTTCTCTCAACTCAACAACATGACGATGCACAGCCAACCTCCAAAAGCAAATGTGTCAATACTGCAAGCAAGGCTTTAGCAAGAAACGGTAACAGAAATATAAAGAAATTAACCCATTATGCCTTTTTTTTGCTTGCCCTAAAGCAAATCCATATTGGTTCACTTTCCCAATTTGAGCTTTAAAAATGCGTGCTAAATTTCCTATATTGTATTTCAATCAACTGCCTAAGCTCAGACTATAACGTCATAAAGAAAGTACTTGATCATAAATTTCTCAACAGACATAAAATCAAAGATACCCAACACCTACAAATTAAGTAAGAAAAAAAAAAATCCCACAACTAAAAACTGAAAAGAAGTTAACATACCAGGCTCCAGTCAGCCAGCCAGTCTATTCTGAACAGATTCCATTTTTAAGCTGCACAGTGGATTAAGATTATAAACATGTACCAAAATCATCTTGGTCTTTCCATTTTATGTGTTCTTACAAATTATGAAGCTATAGGGAAAAAGTCAATCACTTTTCAAATGCTTGACTGCAAAGGCATGACTTAGAATAGCAATGATGTGAGTTGTTTAACAGGCTCTGTATGAAATGAGGGAGATCTGTAAAAAAAAGCACACACTTAAGCTTAGGTATGCATGCAGACACACACACACACACACACACACACACACACACCACTTCAAATACCTAGAAGATCCCAAGTCTCCCATTATTCTATATTTATATCACCAACAAGAAATTCAAGTAATATTTTTAAAGGCCTAAAGAAACTAGCTCTTTTTTTTTCTAGTGTTTTCATACAAACAAGAGCTAATCCACATTTTATCACACTATAAAGTATATTTAAAAGAATACATGAACCTAAGTTGAATTGATTTTTTTTACAAGTTATGATTAAATGGTATTTAAACCAAATGCCGCTGTGTCGAGCTGGATAAAAACACTTAACTGCTCTATTTATTTTGTCAAGCTAAATCAATTTCTTACAAGTACTATTTGAAGCTGCCTGTTGTGGTGCACATCTACAGTCCTATGACCTGGGAGGTGGAGCAGAAGAATCACGGGTTCAAAGCTGACATGGGCTATGCAGTAATGCAAATCTCAGGAAAAAGAGTGTTGTCTGAACAGAAGTACAGTCTACATTCTCCAAATATCAAAACTTATTAATGAAACAAGCAGAAACTGGTGACCTGCATGTCTATTGTTCTGTTTCCTCTGTGGCTGATATTTCGGGCAACGTGGTGAATTTATAAGACAGAAGATAACTGGCACATGCCACTTCTCCACTGGGTACAGGTAATGAATAAAAAGACCGGATATTATCCAAGCATGGAAATAATCAAACACAAGCAAGTGTAGTTGATAAAAAAATTGTTCTACACACATGTATTTCCTCAAAAACACCTTTCTCACACGTGTGCGTGCACATCTGTAAACACAGAAATGTTTACATTTCCAATGACAAAAGCTGTGCATCTACTCACTTCTGATGCGGTGCAGTTCAAACTCACAGCGCCTGTGCTGACCCAAGAGATTATATGATACTGTCTATCTCAGTGTCACCATCCTTTAAGTGATGCTCTGTTGGTATCACTTGGGGACCAAATGTGTTAATTCTTCATCATTTCACTATTCAAAGATGATTATGTGCTTGGGTGACACTAGGAAAAAAACTAGACTACAGAGAAAAAGGAGCACAGCATCACTGACAGACAAGAATGAAGCAGAGAATCAGAACAACAGCTTCCCGGACATGCTCAGCCGAAGCACCCGGTCAACACAGCTCCACGGACATGCTCAGCCGAAGCACCCGGTCAACACAGCTCCACGGACATGCTCAGCCGAAGCACCCGGTCAACACAGCCCGGACAAGGTCACACAGCTTCCCGGACATGCTCAGCCGAAGCACCCGGTAAACACAGCTCCACGGACATGCTCAGCCGAAGCACCCGGTCAACACAGCTCCACGGACATGCTCAGCCGAAGCACACGGTCAAAACAGCTCCCCGGACATGCTCAGCCGAAGCACCCGGTCAACACAGCTTCCCGGACATGCTCAGCCGAAGCACCAGCTTCCCGGACATGCTCAGCCGAAGCACCCGGTTCCCGGACATGCTCAGCCGAAGCACCCGGTCAACACAGCTTCCCGGACATGCTCAGCCGAAGCACCCGGTCAACACGAGCCGAACCCTGACCAAACCAGAAGAGGTCAGGTGCTGCTCTAAAGAGAAACTTCCTCACTTTAAATTCTCCTTAGAAACCACTATAAAAGTGTGTGTGTGTGTGTGTGTGTGTGTGTGTGTGTGTGTGTGTGTGAGTGTGTGTGTGTGTGTGTGAGAGAGAGAGAGAGAGAGAGAGAGAGAGAGAGAGAGAGAGAGAGAGAAATTAACCTCTGAAAGAATCTTAAGACCTAACTCAGCTTTACGAAATCGTAAGCCAATGACAGTGGATGATATGATTTGTTGATTCTACACTGATCAGCGGAACGGGTAGAAGACACTAAAAACTGAGTCATTTGGAATCTTGAGTTTACTGGGAAAATCACATTAGAAAGCACATTAATTCCTTAAAATATTTAGAAGATAGCCAGTAATGAAGGAATCTGCCTTTAGTCCTTTCACTTGGGAGGCAGAAGTAGGTGGATCTGTGAGTTTGAGGCTAGCCTGGTCTATATCATGAGCTCCAAGACAGTCAGAGCTACATAGTGAGATCCTGTCTCTAAAAAAGCAAAAACAAAGACAAAACAAAATTCAGAAGGGGATACATAGTTAATCATCATTATTGTAAGATTTCAGAGGGATTCCAGCATTAGTTTATACTAATACAGCCTGAAGGGGCTCAATACATCTTAAATGAATCAATTCCCAAAGATAAGTTTAACATAGCTACCTTCAGTTTTACATTGCAAATAGAAATATATTTAAAAAACAGACAGACAAACCGTAACACTTAGAAATGAAGAAATTCAGCAGAATACCCAAGAAAACAACAACACAGAGTTCAGTGGGATAAACACAAACAAGAGAAATGCTCACTGAATACTTAAAAAAAGCAAACAAGATTAAAATAAAAATGATTTAACTAGCTGTGTATAAACATTAGACTTGAAATATTCAGTCCCTCAATATATAAAAATTTGAGCCAAATTTCACAGGATAGGTACAGGAAAGGAAATTAACCTCAAAATTCCTCCAAATAGATTCACAATACCAAGTTTAAAGACTCCCAAATGTTAAGAACTGAAACACCTAAAGATAAATTTCAAAACAGTTTTGAAATTTTCAAGTAATGGTCAGAGCAGTATTTAGAATGCAGCATTCGTAACGGAGATGCAGTTTTGCCGCTTCAGGGTTTGAAATGCCTTATTGCTTATCAATAATATCAAACTTCTTCTGTAATAGTCGATATGGAATGATGTATAGCAAGTAGTAAAAACAAGGAAGGTTATGCACATGTACGCACATACAGAAAAGGAAAGCACCACCACCAAAACAGTGTCTACACTCGCTTCTGATACACTTTGAAACTTTTTATTTACATTAAAAAGTGGTGATGCCCATACCAATATCTGTGTATACATTAGACACATATACCCTTAGTCATTTTACACTTAACATGATTAAAATTATGAAACTCCATATTTCAATCCACGCTGAAGTTTCATAGTGTACGTCTAAATATAAGAGCAGCATTTCTAAATACTTCAAAGGCCACACACTGACTGAGGTCATTTTAGAGATTCAGCTTAAGACCGGGAAATAGAAGACAAATTGTCTATTGTTTTACGATCTCTAATTTGTTATAACTCTGCCGACACTCACTCACATCACTGGTAAATACAGAGAGAAACAGGACTGTGCTGTCAAGGCAGAAGGCACAGCTGCAGAGTAATGGACCTGAGCTCCAGCACAGCTAGTGCTCTTTTGAAAGAACCACAGAAGTACCTGAGGCCAATGGCAGCCCCAGGAAAGGTCAACGGGCTCCAAAGAAATGGACCAAAGTCTCGGGGTCCATAAGGAGACAGAATGTAAAACCCATATACCAAAGAGCTAGAAAATCCTTAATGTGGCATGAGAAAAATAACCCAAAAGGCTAAATGAGGCAAGCTGTCTGGGACCTTACGATCGTGTGTGCTTGTATGGGGAACTGACTCAGTCTCCCGGCTAAATTAGTTAACTTCTCTCTCTTTTCTTTAAAGATTTATTTTATGTATGTGAGTACACTGTAGCTGTCTTCACACACACCAGGAGAGGGCATCAGATCCCATTACAGATGGTTGTGAGCCACCATGTGGTTGCTGGGAATTGAACTCAGGACCTCTGGAAGAGCAGTCAGTGCTCTTAACTGCTGAGCCATCTCTCCAGCCCCACAATCCTCTTTTTATGAACCAAAAATCACAGGACATTTAGAGTTTTACTAATATTTTTCAAATATATTAAAAACTCAACTTAAGGAAAAACTGAAAAACTCTAAGATGTTGAGTTATATATTACGTCTACATAATTAAGTAGTCATGTGTCTGATTCCAAAGCAACCTAATGTCACTAGGCCCAGTGTGGACACTACACAGTTATCCTAAGCTAAACGTATATGAGTTTACTATAGCAACAGCGAGTTGTCATTTAAACATAAGCTGTAAGGCCTTAAAGTCATTCACAAGTTTTGTTTAAAGTATACTATATATATATATATATATATATACATATATATATATACACACACACACATATACACACACATATATACATACACACACATATATACATATATGTGTGTGTGTGTATATTATATACATATATATAATATATACTTTTAAATAAAGAATGAAGCTGTGCTTTATACAAACATGAAAATACAGACTAACAAATTACTTCCTTTCCTTAACTGGCAAATAGGACAGGAAGACTCTGAAGCTCAGATAAATGCATGTGCAGAAGAAACTGAAAACCCCAACAGGAATGCTGCTATATGCATCTTGCCAGTTCCCCTGAAGCTAACCAAAAGACCACACCCCTTTAAGTCAGGGCTCCGGTAGATTAAATGGGTAGTACACTGAAATAAGACAGAAGTAAGAATTCTATAGCTCCTAAAAACTTCCAACCCTTTAAAAAGCAATATGGTATAGATTACTCTGTATTATTACTATACATGGTGCTTTTCTGTATCAGAAATAACCTATGGGCTGGTGAGATGGCTCAGCAGTTAAGAGCACTGACTGCTCTTCCAGAGGTCCTGAGTTCAATTCCCAGCAACCACATGGTGGCTCACAGCCAACTATAATGAGATCTGATGCCCTCTCCTGGTGTGTCTGAAGATAGCCACAGTGTACTTATATATAATAAATAAATTTAAAAAAAAGAAATATCCTATATTTGGAGACTAATAAATTTGATTCAAAATAGATTTCTGTTTCTAATATAACAGAACACATTATAATAAAGTATGTTATTAGAATAATGATTTTGTAGTAGGTAAAAATAATAACATAATTTCTAATTAAAATATTCTGGTTACTTTTTAACACAAAATTTAAAAAAAATAATTTCTTAAACTAAGCAAAACTTATTCTTACATTATTTGGGGCTTTAACATCAGAATTCAGTTAGTCTACCTAAATGTACAAGTGTTTTAATTAAAAAGCCCTGTTCTACTGCACAAGCAAAATGGCTCAGGTCCCGATGAGAAAGAAGCTGCATGGAATACTAGTTTCCTCCAAAGTTTTCAATAAGTGAGGGTCACCAGGAAATTTGGGTCACTAAATTTTCTTAACTTACATGAACTACACAGGAAAGCAAACCCTCATCTTATAGGTTTTAATCTATTAACACAAGATAATAACATTTTTGATACAAAGATAATAAATGTTCTTTTCTAAACTGTCATCTTGATCCTTCAATTTTATTTTTAATTATACTCAAAATGTCTTACTTTAATTCCTAGCAGTTATCTTATTGTGTCTACAAGAGAGATAAACACACAAAATGAGCACAAGGATTTCACGTAAGAGGCAGAACAGGCTATGTCAACTAGGAAACACTGCCCTCTATAGGACAGCTTTTCAAATGACGACTGAATTTATTCAGTACAGTCCAGCCAACAAATTTTGGATTTTTCTTGCCAGCTTGTTCCTAAAGCAAAATTATTCTCCTCTGTAAGACAGTTTGTTCAGTGCAGGGGAAGGAGCCCAGGGCCTCATGTGTGCTAGGCAACTGCTTCACCACAGAGCTACACCTCAGCCCTCTTCTTACATCTGTGTTTGTGAGTCCAGTTAGGCCTAACAGTTACTAATCCACAGCTTCTGTTTCAGGTGCCGTGACTATGGCACAGCCCTGACTCTGATGCCTACAGTACAATGGGAGAGAAAGATAACTCCAACTCCAAATGGTAATACAACAGAAGGGAGCTTATTCCTGCAGGCGAACGGGCTGAGAACACAGCTAGTAAATAAAGACAACTGAACTAATACTCAAAGGAGCAGGGCACTCACAACTCTGGGATGTGCTCCAAATTAATTTGGTGACACATACAAAAAACAACAAAGACAGATGCCAGGCCTACCCAAGTGCTGCTCAAGTGTCTCTATTCTGATGTGCAACTGTCTCCACCCCACAAGAGCTAGGGTGACAGCCATCGGGTTCGGTGCCTGGGTTTTTAATGATTTCTTACAGATAAAAGACCAGTAGATGCTGCTACCCAAACTGGACGATGCAGGCTTTGCAGAGGCTGGCTGCTGGACATCTACACAACTACTTTACTTGGACACTCAGTTCTCATAGCTATTATCTTTCTAGATAACACACAGGTAAAATAAAATGGATCCAAGAGTCACCTGACCAGTGAGGCAAAGAGAAATGACCTTACTAATGACATTCTAAGTAAATGTCAAGATCTAAGCTTTCGTCTTTTTCTTTTTTAAGGGAGAGGGGATAATCAGTGAAAACTGAAGTACGGACAATTGCACTGAAGCACACGGGAAGCCCTGGTTAACTCCCAAATAAAATCTTCACCTCATTTCCTATGAGCTTTCCGCCCTCTGGTGGTCACGAGAGGTCTGACTAGGGATGAGGAGAAACACAGTACCAGGTGAAGAAACACTAATCTACATGAGCTATCCAGACTCACCACTTACGACTAACAAATAAATGTTCAAATTCTACCTCTTAATCTACTAGAAACATTTCAGCTGGAAAATATTTCTTGAGACACTGAAACTTACCAGCCTTTGGAACTCTGTTAGTACCTGCAGATGCTCACTGGCCATGGCATGTGTCTCTTTGTGCAAGCATCAGAATGCACTGTGATCGCTCACATGCACACACGCTCACACCCCACCCCGTGCCTCGCATCCCTGCCACTCCTGCTGACATTAGCACCTCAGTATCACACGCAGTTCTTCAGAACTGCACACACGGAGCCACACTTCTAAAGAACATGGTTTGGTGTGTGGCATGTGTGTTGCAAGGTTTCATTTTACACTCGCTCATGTGTTTCATATTTTTGTCCCATATATGTTATGCCTGCATTATATTTATTAAGGTATTGTTTGCTGGACAATATACAATATTTATACTTTTACAAGCTTATGACTGGAGTATATTCTCCATAGAACTCTTCCCCTTTTCATTAGAGTAAAAGTCATAATCCTGACAGTAAACTACCATGTTTATTGTCCAGTAAATTTTCTAGTTCTCTGCTCCTCGTTCCCTCCCACATTAGCCCTGGCAGTTTGTAAAGCACAGCAGGTATGACCCAGCCATCTCTTGTATCATCTGGAATGTTCTTCCACACACGTGGCTCACTGTTTCCCTTCCTTAATGCTCATGGTCACCTTTTAAGTGGGCCTTCCCCGCTCAGCACATTGGACTCACTCCCGCCTCCTGTATCCCTCTGCTTCTCCCCGCTTTCTGTCCATACACCGATCACCTTCTAAAGCGCCGTGCTGTGTACCTAAATCATCACTTACTCCCGCCGCAGCAGACGCTCCTCCGGCAGACACTGTCTGCCTGTGCTACCAGCAGCTATATTCCAGTTCCACGAGCTATAACTTATATAAGATAAAGTACAACCAATGCATAGGGTGATAATTAATAATCATTTAATAGATGTTAGGGAAAAGAAAAAATAGTTATTGTATTTTATAGAATGAAGGACTGTCTGATTCTAGAAGCCAAAATTAAGCTAATTAAAGTCTAAAAACCAATCTATTTGAGGGTTATCAACACTAGAATTGCAAAATAAAGCCAACTAAAATCTTAGAAAAGTCTTTTATAGTTGGTTCAATATAACAATAATCTTTTACATATTAGGATAAAATGCAAGTACACATTCAAAATATGTGACAGTGAGATCTGGAGAAGAGTTTAAATTTAATCACATTCTTTGTGAGCACTAGAAACCTTCGTAAAGAGCTCAAGAGAGACAGTGGCCATCACACTATTCACTACCAAACAAGAATCTCTTCAAAGAGGTAAGGAAAATGCCAAGCAGTCTTCAGGAATCTTGAAAAACTCTGATTTTTAATTTAGAAAAAAAACTTTATAGCCTGGTGAATATATTAGCCATTCTGGAAGAATAGTGAGATCTTGTCTTTAAAAGGTGGGCAGGGGGATAGAAAATCATCTTCAGTTAAAGAAGGGCCTCAGGGGAGCATGCCCTTAATCCCAGCATAGGGAGGCACAGCCAAGTAGGTGTCTGAGTTTGAGGCCAGTCTGGTCTACAGATTGAGTTCTAGAAGGCCAGGGCTACACAGAGAAGCCCTGTCTCCAAAACCAAAACAAAAAGAAAGAAAATCATCTTCCAGATGTAAACTGAAGTCACAGTGGATTAGGGTGGACTGATGTCCCCACATAAGAAAGGAAGCTGAGAAACCTCAGCAGGACAACCATTTGAAGACACTGGAGTTTGGCCACTGTGACAGCTAACCTTGGTCGCCAACCTGACTGACACACCTGGGAAGAGGGAGCTTCAACTGAGGATTTGTCTCCAACAGACTGGCTTGTGGGCATGTCCGCTGGGTATTTCCTTGGTTGCTAGTTGATATGGGGGCCCACCCAGCACACTGTGAGCAGTACTGCCCCTAAGCAGGTGGCCTGGGCTATACAAGAAAGGAGCCTGCAAAGGGGGCAGTAAGCACCATTCCGTCACCGGCTTGTTTCAGTTCCTGCCTCTAGGAGTTTTGCCCTAACTTCCTCCAGTCATGGACTGTAATATATAAAGCAAACAACCCCTTTCTCTCCAAGTTACTTTCAGCTGCTGTTTTGTCCCAGCAACAGAGGAAGCTAAAACAGCCACCACAAGACACAGAATGTCTGCAAGCCACCAGAAGAAGGAAGCTTCTTCCCTCCAGACGCTAACTCCTCCTTTCAGACACCTACCCTCCAGACTGTAAGAAAATAGATGTCTGTTGTTTAAGGAGCTTGTGGTACTTTGCTACAGAGCCCTAGTAAACCAATAGCATTGGAATATCTGTGTCCATAAGTAAGAAAGAAAATGCCCCAAGGGCATGTGAAAAGGACAGAGGACCCAGTTTGAAGGATTTTAGCGGACAAATTATGTCAATGGGCTATACTGCATGAATAAAACAGAAACCCGCAGTCTATATAAAATAAATGCACGGACCCTGGGGAAGCCAAGCTCCCGCGGACACTGAAATCCCTACGCATTCTTGCTCAACTGACCAGGTCCCCACCGCTCTCTATGTAGGCCAATTCTCAGGCCTGTGTGACCACCAAAACACCTCTGGGAATGCAGTAACATCTCTCCAGCCCCTAACAAAAAGCGGGGCTGCTATACGTTGTGAATTCCTGCAACCCAGTGTTCTCTCTTTCCCTATTGCACAACCCACTGCATATGCAGAACTCCAGCTAACCCTACCTGTGTCCTCCTTGGGACTTGGGAGAGGTGGGAAATGGATGCAAACAGATGAAGTTCATGCAGTTTGCCAAGCCCTGGGCTGACCAGGATCCAGAAGGCTTCTGCCAGCATTTAAGAAACAGAAGCAGGGTAACCTAGTTTGTATACAGGGCGAAATCTCAGACCTTTCGCACTTCTTTTTTTTAAGGAATTGATGGGTGGATGGTGGATGGACAGATGGATGGAGAAATGAAAAGTTCTGTTTTAGTTAGGGTTGCTATTGCTGTGGTGAAACACCATGACAAAGGCAACTTGAGAAGGAAAGGGTTTATTCGGCTTGTGATCCCACATCACTGTTCATCACTGAAGGAAGTCAGGGCAGGAGACCATGCAGGGCAGGACCCTGGAGACAGAGGCAAAGGAGGGGCACTGCTCACATGGCCTGCTCATCCTTTCTTATAGAACCCAGGACCACCAGACCAGGGGTCCCCACCCAACAGGCTGTGCCCTCCACACCAATCACTAATTAAGAAAGTGCCCCCACGGGCTTGCCTGCAGAGCATCTTATGGGGGCATTTTCTATCGAGGGCCCCTCCTCTCTGACAACTCTAGCTTGTGTCAAGCTGACATAAAATTAGCCAGGATGCTTTCATACAGTTCATAGAATTCCTCAAATTACTCACTAATTATAAAGAAACAGGAGCTTCTCGGTAGGGAAACCTGGCAGATGCCATCGTTATCCAAGTGATCAAAGTTGACATCATCAATACCAAAACAGAGATCCTGTAGTCGCTGCTGGTAAAACGCATCGAGAGCACACTTCTGTGTTACTCCTAGAATGTGCAGTCTGAAGCTGATTACAAGCAATCCAAAATGACGGACATCCTCCAAAGTAACAGGTTTACTTTATATTCAAACTAGTCCAAAGTAGGAGCCTAAAGACAAGAGCCAAGTGATACAATGCACAGGGCTAAACCAGGCTGTGGTAGGAACTTTAGCAAATAAACGGAAAGGACATCGTTAAAGTAAATGAAAACTTGAATATGCACTGCAGATTCCACAATAAGGATGGATCAGAATTTCTAATCTTCCTAACAGCTTCCTAAAATACATACAAAAATATAAAAATTAAAATAAAGTTCCTGATTTTGATTACTAAGGTATAGTTATGAAAAGAAAGCTATTTGTTCTTAGAAAATAAACATGCAAGTATTTAGGGAAAATGAACACGATATCACCAATTTATCTCAAACAGTTTAGAAAAAAATATTTAGCTGGGCGGTGGTGGCTCATACCAGCACTCAAAGGCAGAAGCCGGCCAGCCTGATCTACAAGGTGAGTTCCAGGACAGAGACCCTGTCTCAGAAACCAAAACAAACTACCAGAGTTTATAGATACAGGTGAGTGTGTGAACGTGTAAACGGAATGGCAGAGTGAATATAACTGCTAAATCTAGAGAAAGGCCATCTACAAAGACATTGCCTCTACTATTATAAATTTTAATTGTCTGTATTAAAACTCTACTTCTCCCTGCCAAAATTACATAAAAACAAAGGATTCTTTTTCTATCCCCACCGATCAATACACTCTTGAGTAAAACCCAGGCAGAGGGCTGCATTAAGTCACTTTGTAGCTTTAACAAAAATAACTGTTTGAAGGCCTGGAACTTTACGTAGTCAAACATAAAGGTTTGGTTTGGTTTTGGTTGTGTTTGTGTTTGTGCGTGGATGTGCCTATGTGTAATTCAAACAGCGGGTGTGGCAGGGTTAAGTCACTTTAATTTCTTTGTGTAGAAATTTCTTTGTTTATTTTTAAGATGGATCCTATTTTTCTTTTCTTCTCTTTTCTTTCTTTTTTTAAGATTTATTTATTCATTATATATACAATGTTCTGCCTGCATATATGCCTGCAGGCCAGAAGAGAGCACCAGATCTCACTACAGATGGTTGTGAGCCACCATGTGGTTGCTGGGAATTGAACTCAGGACCTCATGAGGAACAGCCAGTACTCTTAACCGCTGAGTCATGTCCCCAGCATAGAAGTTTCTAATGTCTTTGTTACTTATTAACTGTAGGGAAGTTAATAAACCTCTCTCTATGTCTGAATTTCCTAACTTCTAAAATATAGACAAAAATAGTTCTAAGACTTCTATGGTAATTTCAAAAGATAATACATGTATACCTAAGCCATATACAATGTGCGTTTAGTTTATGCCTTAGAAACAACTTGGCAAAAGAAAGTAATTTTTTTCTTTTCCTTTTTCTTTGAGGGGGTGTGCTGGAACTTGAACTGGAGCTTCAGAACTGCTAAGCAAGCGCTCTAACACTGGGCTCATCTCTATCCAGTCCATGAACATCACTTTTTATCCTAAACGCTAACATCAAACCTAATGTCAAGCTCTCCTAACACTGAGGTCGGGTAGTATGCCTCTTACCAGTCTAAAAGCAAAGGGGGGCGGGGGGGGGGATAAAAAGGAAGTCAAGAAGGACCGGTTTTGGCTTTCTGAAACTTCTCTTGGCTGTTCTGGGATGTAGACCAGGCTGAGATCTACCTGGTTCTCTGCCTCTGCCTGGCACCTTTAAAAGATTACAGTGTTTGGTTTTGGTTTTAGTTTTGAAGATAGTTTCTCTCTGTAGTGCTGGCTGTCCTGGAACACAATCTATAGAACAGGCTGGCCTTGAACTCTGTCTGCCTCTGCATCCCAGGCAATCATACTGACCCAACCTCTATCCTGCGTACCTTTCTACCAGTATTTTGGTTTTGTTTTCTTTTAATATTTTAAATGGGAATGGAGAGAGAGCTCAGTAGCTAATACATATATTACATATATAATACATATAAGAGCACATATATCTTTTCTAAGATCTGGCGTTCAGTTACCAGTATCCACATGGCAGCTCATAACCCCTGCGATTCTAACTCCAAAGGGTGTCAAACACCCTTTTCTGCATTCTGTGGGCACCAGGAATGCACACAATGCACATACACATACATGTGAAGACTCACAGATACACGTTAAATTTTTTAAAATATATTTTTCAGGGACATCAGGAGGATTAGAGGGTAAAGGCTGTTTGTCTCTGAGTCTGACTACCTGAGTTTAATCCTCAAGGCCCACATGGTAGAGGAAAAAAACAGAACCCCTTGTAAGTTATTTTCTTCCAAATGTATGTGGTACAAGCACACACAATAATTTAATTTTAAAATGCCTTTAAAAATATTTCAAAATAAAATTAGCAACCCCGGCTGTACTAAATTCTTTCCAGGCATTCTCCATAAGTATCCTAGAAAGACAGTCCATGTAAGTTAACATTATCCAATGCCCCTAACATCCACAGTCATACTTTTCCCTGTGCAATTCTCTAGAATTTATATGTCAAACATGAATCTTAAAGTGTTTTATTATTCCTTCATGCCTTAAACTACATGACGGCAGAAATGATGTCATATTTATGTTGTCTCTCAAACTTGCATAGAAAATGCTCACTAAAATATCAAAGAGGAGCTGGAGCGTTGGGTCAGTAGTGAAGAGCCCTTGCTCACCCCAGTACTTTGCACTAAAGGTGGCTATCAGCTATGACACCGTTTCAGAGGAAACTGTCGCCCTCTTATGGCCTGGAAGGGCACTGCACTCACGGGGTCCACATATGCACTCCTATAAAATAAGATAAATAAATCCAAACTTTTGTTTTGGTTTTGGTTGTGTTTTTTGAGATAGGGTTTCTCTGTGTAGCCCTGGCTGCCCTGGAACTCACTCTGTAGACCAGACTGGCCTCAAACTCTGAGATCCACCTGCATCCGCCTCTAAAGAGCTGTATTATTATTTTCTTTATATGTATGTGTGTCTGTTGTGTGGGTGTCTGTAAATGACATGGAATCCAGGAGTTGGAGCCCCTGAAGTTGTTCTCCCAGGTGGTTGTGAGCTACCTGATGTGGGTGCTGGGAATTGAACTCATGACCTCTGGAAGAGCAGTGGATGCTCTTAACCACTGAGCCATCTCTCCAGCCCACCCAATTTTTTTAATTAAAAGAAGTTTTCTTACTCCCAAGATGATGGTCTCCAAATTCTGATATAAATTCAGTTCTTACAAGATTAAACTATACCTCAGAGGTATCAGTTACTGTATCAGTTACTGCTCATGGTAATATTTAAGTAGTTATTTTCACAGATAAATATTGCAATTACCTTAGAGTTTTTTTTTAATGAATTGAAGCTTAAGACATGTTACTTACACACCAAAGCTTAGTTAGACATTTGTTTGGGAGAAAGGTAAGTTTTCAGAAAGTATACAGCTAGGAAGTCTTACCTGAGGATTCCATCCTGGATCTAGTTTTTTAACTGCCGCGATATATTCCTGCATTGCTTGGCTAGGGCTTGAGTCGCCGAGGGCTTTCCATGCCTCCCTACAACACAGAACAGCCAAGAACACAAACAGCAGGTTTTTAAACAGGATCTCAGTGTGCAGCCCAGGCTGACTTTAAACTCACAATATCACATCCAGCTACTGTATTTCCTATTATTAATATTTTACATGTATATTTCAGTGATCTGAAGACAAAGATAACTGTGTAGAGGAGAAGCACTCCAATTATGTTTTGATATAAGTATAAAACTTACTACCTTAGGCCCTTTGGAAATACTCTTCCCCTATTTGCCCTCTCTCATGAAATTTTAGAACACAGATATCTTGCAGACCTGTTGAATTTTGAAATATATGGTAATCTACTATTTAATCTCCCTAAGCCCAGAGTCACCCTCTTGAGACTCTATCATTTACAGACCAGTAGAATACTTCCCATCTTTCGAATTAACTACCCAAGTTACCAGGACAGCCTATTCCATTTGCCCCAGCCAACTCTACCCTTCTAACCAGGTCTCTCTATCTTCACTGTATTATAAAGAGAGCCTGGTCCTGTTCTTCCCTACTTTCCTGCCTCTATGAAGAAAGCAAGGTCTTTCTGAGGTTTTCTAAAATTTTTCTGGCCCTCTTGATAGTTATTTATACATATAATAACACCTCATTCCTAAATATGTAAGTTTGTATCGCCCGGGAATTATATCAATTCTATCACATAGACACAATCTATCCAGAGTCCCCTGACTGTCACCACAATGCCCTGTATGACTTTGTCTTCCCAGACCGGAAGCCAAGCAAACTCACGCACAACACTGCTTCATTTATCCTTCTCTCTCTTTCCATGACACTGACATTTGTAAGAGTCAAAAACAATTATTTTACAAAATACCACTCAGTTTGGATTTGTCTAATTGTTTTCTCACCTAAATAGCATTCTTGTCAAAATGATTAATCATGATTAAAATGAGATTAAATATTTCGGTAAGAGCAATGTGTAAGTGGCATGTCCTTTACAATGGATCACAACAGGGACGCAGGATGTCAGTCTGTCCTATAACTAATAGACTGATGTGCTGGCAATGACGGTATCTGACGGCTCTCTGGTTTACTAATTAATAAGAGTGCCTATAAAATAGAAACTTGGGGAGGCAGTGAAAAATATGTAAACTTTTCAATAATACTCTAAAAACAACAACAGGAAAACCAAGGAATGCATTAAAGAAAGTAATAGTAAGGTGACAGAATTTCTCAAAACAAAGCAGCTCCGAGAAAAGTTTACATTTGACAGGCTCCAGAATAAAATAAAATTCCAAAACCTGCTTATCATTAAGAGAAAATTTGACAAAAATTTAAATCAAAGCCCTGAGGATGTCCCACATGCTGGGCAGTGGCTGTGCACACCCTTAGTCTCAGCACTCATCAAGCTGAGGCATGTAGATCTCTGAGCCTGAGAGCAGCCTCCTCTTCAAGGTGAATTTCAGGGCAGCCAGGGCTACACAGAGAAACCCTGTCTCAAAAAACAGAACAAAACAACAATAACCCCAGAATGCCATCTGAACTAAAGAGTGTGACTCGTGTCCAGGTTTGAGCTTCAGCCCTCCTCACAGTTGCACTAGTGTCCGGGGGAGCACACTCTACGCAGGGCAGTGACAGACTATATGGGCAAATCCATGCATTAGCCTATCTCTCTAAACCTCCTTTCACTCTTGTTTTTAGAAACTCTATCCAGGATTGGATGATCCGGCGGTTAAGAGCACTTGGTACTTTTTACAGAGGAACAAGATTTGGTTCCCAGCACCTGACAACCATCTGTAACTTCAGTTCTAGGGGATCCAAACCCCTCTCTTCGTCTCCATGGATACCCAGGACACATGTGGTGGACATCCATACAGGCAAAACATCCATATACATAAAATAAATCTAAAAATGAACATAACAAACAAAACTCTATTCTAAGAGATCTTTAACCCAAGTATTTAGCATAAATACAGGAAGGTGTTCCTAAGGAACCATGTGACTTAGACTGTGACTGACACTGGGTATAACAAATTACGACGGACAACTTTAACTTAGGTTTGAAGTCTTGTTCACGGGCTTAAGTCTAGGTACCAGAATTAAGTAATTATTCAAACATAGGACTGACTCCTTAACATAATGGGTACAGTGCAGTAAATAACTCCACCCAAATGGTGTTCGTTTGGTTTTACCACCAGGGCTGATGCTCACAAATCTTTTCTGTAACTATGCTCACTATTGTTTAACAATTTCTCTTTTTTTACTTAGGCCAGGTAAGAAAAAATAGTATGTGAGAATATGAATTACAGGTGAAAAATGTATTCAGAGTAGAGCGAACCTGGGTCTAGTTTTGGATTTTTTAGATTTTCCCACTGCAAGGCCGAGGCATTGAAAAGTCTGAGATGGGGATTTATCTTGTTCTTCTCCCTCCCTTTCTCTGGTAATTCCGAAATGATGGCCCTGTATGTGGAAAACAGCAATCCCCAGAGGAACACGCAAGGAGACAACCTTGAGCAATGCGTAACAAAGAGCTCTCTCATGAGAGCGCCCTCTGCTGTGAGCACGTTTATTGACTTCAGTGCCAAAGATCCTTTACAGTCAGCTAACAGCAGATTCTTTTAATCCTCCCAACTCCCAGTCATTAGCAGCGAACAGCAAAGGGATTAATATAAAAATAATTCTTTAATCTGCTTTTAAACCCGTTTCTAATTCCTAAACCCCTAAGTCATTTCTGACAACCTTATTAAAGATTCCAAGAATTGTTCTTACCATTTTTGCTTTCCTTCAAAATCAAAGAAGTTTGGTTTAGGAATATTGCAATTTCCAACTTTGACCTAAAAAAGAAAAGGGGAAAAATAGCAAGAATTTATTTTACTATTCTAAAGAACATCTGAGAACTTTTGTCTTTTCAAGTTAATTACACTATTTAGTAACTATACATTATATATATACACATATATATGATAATAAAATTTAACATTCTTTGCAAAAAGCAGACAAAAGAAAAATATCAAATAATCTGAGGTGAAAACAGCAGCAACACTGCAACAGAGGCACAAGGAGCAGCACCAAGTGTGGTGGTGTACACTGTAACAGAAGCAGGAGGAGCAGCACCAGGTGTGGTGGTGTACACCTGTAACAGAAGCAGGAGGAGCAGCACCAAGTGTGGTGGTGTACACTGTAACAGAAGCAGGAGGAGCAGCACCAGGTGTGGTGGTGTACACCTGTAACAGAAGCAGGAGGAGCAGCACCAGGTGTGGTGGTGTACACTGTAACAGAAGCAGGAGGAGCAGCACCAGGTGTGGTGGTGTACACCTGTAACAGAAGCAGGAGGAGCAGCACCAGGTGTGGTGGTGTACACTGTAACAGAAGCAGGAGGAGCAGCACCAGGTGTGGTGGTGTACACTGTAACAGAAGCAGGAGGAGCAGCACCAGGTGTGGTGGTGTACACTGTAACAGAAGCAGGAGGAGCAGCACCAGGTGTGGTGGTATACACTGTAACAGAAGCAGGAGGAGCAGTACCTGCAACAGGGGCACGTGGAACTCTGTGCAGTCAAAGCTATGAGTTCAGGGCCCTCCATGTCTATACAACATCCTCCAGGCTGGGCAGGTACACAGTGAGACCTTGTCTAAATTAAGTAATTAATAAAATAAAAACAGCACACAAGCAGTCTCAGCTTTCTACATAAGGTAACTACTAAACACACAGGGAAAAATGGGTGACAAATAACTCAGTTTCTAAACTAGCAGACTAATTATAAGACAAATTACAAATAAAAGTTTAGTCTTTACTGCCATTAGAATACAACTTTGTAAGTTTTAATTTATTATTGTGTGTGTACATAGGGGAGGTCAGGGGGCCACTCTGTGGAGTAGCTTCTCTTTCTTCCCACTTTTCTGTGGGTTCTGGGAAAAAGTTGGGCTTGCATAGCATGTGCTTTACATGCTCAGTCATTTCACCCACCCCATAATATAATTCTTTAACAGGTAATTAACAAAATATAAAGTTCAGTTTTTCAGAATTCATATATTGGGTTTTTTTTTTAATGCTGATTTTTATGATTCTACTAGCATTTAATCCCTCCTCAAATCCAGGACACACTGTACTAAAAATGTACCATACTAGCTGGGCATGGTGGTACATGCCTTTAACATACACACTCAGGAGATGACAGCAGGCAGATCTCTGAGTTCCAGACCAGTCTGGTCTACAGAGTGAGTTTCAGGACAGCCAGGGTTACAGTGAAACTCTGTCTTTAAAAAAAAAGTAAATAAATAATGAAAGCATTATACTAAATAAATTTAGATGTCAAAGCTGGAAGAAAAAAGCTCAGAGCTACACAGTGAGACACTGTCTCCATACACACACGTACACATACACATACACATATATGTACATATATAAAATTAGTAAGTGTACCATAGTAGATAAATTTAGGTCAAAAGCTGGAAGAAAAAAGCTCGGAGCTACACAGTGAGACACTGTCTCCATACACACACATACACATACACATACATGTACATATATAAAATTAGTAAGTGTACCATAGTAAATAAGTTTAGGTCAAAAGCTGGAAGAAAAAAGCTCGGAGCTACACAGTGAGACACTGTCTCCATACACACACACACACACACACACACACACACACACACACACACACACACACACACACACGTACACATACACATACACATACACATATATGTACACATATAAAATTAATAAGTGCACCACAGTAGATAAGTTTATATGTCAAAAGCTGGAAAAAAAACCACTCAAGTCTCAACAATAGTATAAATGCCATCCATGTGGTCACCACTTTTGCTATTGTTTCAAGCAAGGGTCTCACGTAGCTCAGACTATCTTTAACTCATGAGCCCCCTACTTCTACTTCTCAAGGCTGGAGTTACAGGTGTATACCACTATACCTGACTTTTAAGGCTCAAATGACATTTGTAGCTAAATTATAGATTCTTTTCATTTAACTATGTAAAAATGAAATTCACAAGAACAGAATTCAGCTCTTGATTACCACTGCCAGAAATAATCTCCATTATAAACACTGAATATACTCACTCATGGGGTTGGAGATGGCTCGGCAGTTAAGAGTGCTTGTTGCTCTACTGAAGGACCTGAGCTCAGTTCCCAGCACCCACATCGGACAGCTCACAACTGTCTCTGAATACCACCAGCTTCAGGATCAATCTGACACCCTCTGCCCTCCAAGAGCACCTGCATACATGCAGTATACACCCACAAGTGTCACCCCAGTCACTTCCTCAGCTGTGGACCACGCAGTCCTCTGGTTCTTACTAAAAAGTACACTTCTACAGGAGCAGTGTCTTATAATTGGACAGAGACTGAATAATCACCAATCAGCCTGTGAGGTCTTTACAAACCCGTCCTACAACTGAGGATACAGAAACTCAAGAGCGTGTTCTCAACTCACACATATGCAAATCTGGATCAGTTATCAGGATTTATCAGGGCCTGTCTGACTCCTTCACTGTATCATCTGTCTTACACGTTTCAATCCTGACATCTCTAAGTCACATAAACTGCCAGACTGTGCTGCGAATACAAAGGGAGACAGACTAGACACGCACTATAGTACAGAGGTCACGCAACTTCTGCCCAGCTTCTCCAACTGGATGCATATGCAGACTATATCTTGTTTAAAAACAAAGGAGTGTGGGTGCTGGAGAGCTGCTAGCCCAGCACCCACACTCTTGCAGAATGTCTGGGTTCGGTTCCCAGGCCCCACATGGCAGCTTACACCTGTCTGTAACTCCGGTTCCCGTAGATCTGATAACCTTTTCCAGCCTTGGCAGGCACCATGCACACCCACTCAGACTGAAACTTTTTCAAGAGGTGAGGGGTTAGGGCAACAAGTGAGACAGGTAGGCGGGTAAAAGCACTTGCCACACAGGCCTGGTAATCTGAATTAAATCTCTGGAACCCACGGTGGAGGGAGACAGCTAGCCTGAAGGTGGTCTTCTGACCGCCACACAGACTGTGGCTTGCACACTCACGTGCGCACAAACACACACACAAATGAAATTAAACAGTCAGAAAACAAAAGGAGTTCATCCTCTCTGCTTCACCTGAACTAGAACACACATACTATGTTTGTGAGAGTCTCTGGCCATGGAAGCGGAACTTGAAATAGGAGTTCTTGAACTCTGGTCATGTGATTCCTTTGAATTTTTAGAATTAGAATCTCCAAAGAGCTTTAGTAGTGTGGATTTTACCTGTTATATATACAGATTAGAAATGAGAACTTGGACTGGGGTGGGAGGTATTGCTCAGTGGTTAAATCGCTTGTCCTGCAAGTGTAAGGACCTGAGTTCAGATGCCCAGAGTCAAATGAAATGCCAGGTAAGCAAGGCTACTCACTTCTAATCTCAGAAGACAGGGATCCCTGAGGCACTTGCTCTTAACTGCTGGGCTAGCTCTCCAGTATTCCCACCCCCTTTGTTTTAAGCAAGGTATTTGATTGTAATCTTCGTATATATCCAGTCCTGGAAGCTAGGCAGAAGTTGCATAGCCTCATGTACTATAGTGTGTATATAGTTTTTTTATATTTGTATTTATATTTTATATTTGCAAATTTATACTTGTAGCAGAACTCAGAAGTTGATGTGATTTTAGAGAGGCCAGACTGGCTGGCTACCCAGATGAGCTACATCAGCAACTGAGTGCCATGAGAGACCCTGTCTCAATGAATATGGTGGAGAGCAATCCAGGAAGAGTCCCAGCATCAACCTCCCACCTCTACATACACTCATGAATACACACACGCACCCACACATGTGAACATACATGTACAAAAAAATAAATCATATCTCTAAACTATTAATTTATTTAAAAATAAATCTAGTATAAGATAATTTAAGTAATAAAATTTTATGGAAAAACAACTACATTGTAAACTAAAAGGATGGAAAACAAAAAAAAAATCTTATTGTCTATTTTTTAAAATCTCTTTACTGTCTGGCACAGTCGTACTGCCATACTTCAGTGACCTATCTCTGTATGTTGGTTTGGATGGAGGCCATAAAGCAATTTCGATCACGCATATAGTGTTAGAAATTATTTTTATAGCACTCCCAGTAACTGTGGATATTCTCTGATATTACACCCAAACTCAATAAATATTAGTTTCCCCAAGACCAGTTATGATACAGAATCTGAATGCACTGTGGGTCTTTTACACAGTTGTAGTGAAAACCACCTGTCTGATTTTCACGTTGAGTGGGACTTCTGCTCACACTGACTTTTAACATGATCTTATGAAATACAGAGATAACAGCTCAGCGTCAGTCGACATTTCCAAATGTTGACATACTGCATTAGACATTACTGAAACTTCCCATTCATTATCACCAACACCTATCTCATGAAAGTACTCTGTGAGCGCTGGGGAGCTGTCAAGCTCATGATGGTAGACTCCATGTTTCCCAAACCTCTACTTTTCCTTGGACAACTCAAATATAGTCACTGGCAACAAACGTTTACAGCTGTCTTCCAGGTTCACTTCATCTTCAAGAAACTATCTGCCAAACACCCACATCTAAAAGGAGTCTATGGAGTTTTCGAAGTCCCAAGGAAAAAGAACATAGTTGACTTTGTAACTCAATTATATCTGATTGTCCTCAATTTCCTCAAAATAACCAATATAACCAGGTGTGTAGCAGAAGTGCTGTGTATTCTTTCCATTACACGACTTTTTGCTTGTTTTGAGACAGGCTTACCGCGTTGTTCCAACTAACCTGCAACCTGCTGTCTTGGAGAGAACCCGCCTTTCCCTCCCCAAGGTGCTGGGAAGAGCATGCACCAGCACACCTGGCATCACACAAGATGCTGGCTACCCCTTGTACAGGGGCCTCTCAGGCCACATCACTATTAGCATGTGTCCATAATAACCATCAGTCCTCTAAAGAAGGCTCATCTCTACCCAGTATCTCAGGTTTAAGAATACAGCAAGATGCTCGGTGTGTAAACCGTGCTTGCTACCAAGCCTGACAAGTTGAAACCCTGTGGTCAACTCAGTGAAAGGAGAAAGCCAACTCCTGCAAGCTGTCCTCAGACCTACACTGTCACTCGAGTGCGCACATGCACACACACACACACACACACACACACAATACAAAACGTAATTAGAAATACTGGAGGGTCCTCACGACTACCTAAAAAAAAAAGACAAGAGTTCAGAAGAAATATATGTAACTCTATCAAGAAGCATTTTTTAATTTAATAAAATAAAAGAGGCTACTATCCATAACTTCATTTCTTTCAAAGTTCTAAAGAGCTGGGGGTTTCCTAATTTCCTAACCATTGATTTTTTTTTTTCACATTTACATCTAGACTCCTTAACTAATCCTGTAAGCTTCTTAAAGGCGGTGTCATCATGTTCTTTCATCCTCGAATTCTCTGTAGACAGAACACCCAGTGTTCTGCTGAGCTGTTTCTGTTGACTGAGGGGAAGCAACAGTCTTTCCTTGTGGTACCTAACCTTGCAAGATAAATTAGTCTTCCGTTTACAACTCATACATTTCCTTACTTTCAGGTAAAGTTCAGTTTTAGAGTCAAAAACTGCACTTTAATTCCGGTATATCCATGTAACTTTCTAAGTGGCCTACTCCCCTGGGTCTTTTATTTGGAAATGAAAGCGATTCAGGATGCTGAGTCGAGAGTTCATCACCAGCCCTCCATGTTGCCTGCATGGGGTCCTTAATTTAAAAAAAAAAAAAAAAAGTGTGGGGACTGTATCTAGCAGGATCAAATTCAGCTAAAAACATAGCAACTACATTTACAGTTTCTAAGAATCACAATAGTAATATTGTATTTCGCATTTTATATATAGTAATACTCCCTTAAATTCCAAATTTATTATTAACATTACCATAGTTCCTACCACATGTCCAGTTGGCAACAGCGAATGACAAATTTTATTTTCTCATCCTCATTTTGTAAAGGTTCAGAGGCAAGGCCACTGAAACATTGTTATTCGGTGCCCGGCTATATAAATATCATTCGCAGGACAGCAGAGAGATTTTTTTCCACGTCCGGAATGATGCTATTCTCCAGCGTCAAAAATAAACAAATAAATAAATCGAAGCACATATACAAACTTCATCACGCTCGAACATTAGCCACGCACATCTACTATTAAGTTTTTGGAGGAAAAGCCCGTGTCCTCTTATCCACCCATCTTTACCTGCTTGTACCTGGCATACAGGTACAGGAGCTGCTCCCTGCTGGCCACCTGAACCAGGCCTTGGACATGTGCGGCAGCCTTCTCAAATAGCTCGGCCAGGCTCCGGGTCGCCTCGGCCTCAGGGGTCTGGAAGGATTCCATGTCACCGGAGTCGTCCCCGGAGCTCAGTTCCCCACCGCTGTCGCCCGTGGTGGCCCCCGCGGGTAGAAATGGTGTTGCCATGTCCACTAGCTCGCTGTGATCAGTCCTCTCCGGTGTGACGCGGGTTCCCGGGCCTGGACCACTAGTCCGGGTGCGAAGCTCGAGCAGGAGTGGGACGCAGCTAGCTGTCTGGTGGTCTCAGGTGATTCTGCCACTCCGCCTACCCGGGCGCACAGGACCGCCCAGTCCTTCTCCCCTTGCCCCTCGGGCGGACCGAGCGCCTGGCTTCGCCCAGGTCGCTCCAACGGCGCGGGGTCTAGAGGCCGCTCGGCTGGGAGGTGAGGGGAAGCCGGCGGCGCGCGGCGTGCTACTGGGACCGGAGCTGGGAGGTGAAGCTGGGAACGAGCTCGGCGGGACGCGCGCCCGGGCACGTGCCCGTGGATACAGGACCTCGCCTGCTCCGCGAGCCCGCGCACTCCCGAGAAGGCAGTCGTGGATTAGGCGGGCGCAGTGCGGGTTGGAGAATCCGGCCTCAATGTTAGGGGAGGTCGCTCGTGATTTGGTGGAAATTTGGAGTCACAAACTCCGGAACTCACCCGGATAGGCCCCCGGGGGAAAGGGAAGGAGGCGGTCCATTAGGCAGTGTAGCTGCAGGAGTGGAGTCGCGGGAAACAGAGAGCGGAAGACAAAGGTTCCGCCATTTCCTAACCACTCACTGTTTTGAATAGCGAATCAACAACTGCTGGAACCTTCCTTCACTGCCCCCACCGTGTGTCTAAATGGTCAAATGACTCCCATCAGTGTTTTGTTTTCCATACCTTCTGACCCCTCATTTCCCGTTTTAAGAGAAGGCTTCCCCAGGCCCCCCAAACCACCTTCCTTTAGCATCATGTCATCTCAGCTGCGGCTGTGCTTCTTGAAGTGAAACCCAAAAATCCTGTAGCTCTGTCAGAAAGGGGCAGGTCTTTCCACAGCCAGCACACTGTCAAAAAGAAACACTATACGCATATACAAACTCCATTATATCTACCCATAGACCGCGTACATTTACTATCAGTTTTTAGAAAAAACACCTTTTAGTGTTCTCTCCTGCATGGAGGGTCTTGAGAACCTCAACGTGGGATGTTGCTTGAAGAAACGGTTCTCCGTTGTTGAGGTGTCTCACATCAACGTGTGTGTATGTGTGTGTGTGTGTGTGTGTGTGTGTGTGTGTGTGTGCGCGCGCACGCGCGCGTGTGTTACTACTAGTAGTGCTACTAGTAATGCTAGTAGTGATGATGGTGGTGGTGGTGGTTATGGTGGTGGTGGTGGTGGTGGTAGCTTCCACCGACCCAAAAGCTAAGAATGTCATCAACTATCTTCTTGGGCTTATAGAAAAGTTTTCCCCATCTCAACGTTACTGCTTCTATGTTACCTACCAATGTATTTTTACCTTGCTTTAATTTATGACTTTCTTTGTTCTGTAAATCCATGAAACTGTTTCCACATTGGAATGATGGATTTGGGGTAACCTAAATTTGTGGTCACTCAAAGTGACTCCAGAATAAGCTGTTATTCATCTTTAAGATGAGTGCGGTGGTTTGAAATAGAGTGGCCCCAATAGGCTCATATAGTCAAATGCTTCATCAGCAGGAAGTGGTACTACTTGTGAAGGATTAGGAAGTGGGTCCTCGTTGGAAGAAATATATGATTGGGGATAGGCTTTGGGGTTTCAAAAGCCCAACCCAAGCCCAGTGGCTCACTCTTCCAGATCCCTGTAGATCTGAGAAGTAGACCCCTCAGCTGCCTCTCCAGGACCATGTTTGCCAGCTTGTTGCCATGCTTCCACTACGATGAAAATGGACTAAACCTCTGAAACTGTAAGCCAGCTCCAATAAAATGCTTTCTTTATAAGAGTTGTGGTTGTGGTGTCTCTTCACAGCAATAGAAACCCTAACTAAGACAATGAGGGATGCGGTTTTGGTATCAACAGTGGCTAGTATGTCCTAAGTGTTGTAAACACACACAAACACACACACACACACACACACACACACACACACACGTGTATTCACTTATCAGTAATGGCATAAAATTAATAAAAACACTAGTAAACATAAGGCTGATACAAAGAGCTACAAAGAATGGTTATTGGTTGACCATTTAGGATTAATCTTTACACAGAACTTTGGACAGAATGAGTGAACAATGAGAAACAGAAAGAAGCTCAATGGCTTGCATCTGAATTCAACAGTCTTTGAGAATAGAGAATGAATGTTTCCACCATTAGTCCCTCCTCGAAAGGAAAAACAAGGGCAAGTACACCCATTTAAAACTGAAAGATAGGGCTGGAAGATGGCTCAGCGGTTAAGAGCACCACTGCTCTTCCAGAGGTCATGAGTTCAATTCCCAGCAACCCTCTGTAAAGAGATCATGCCCTCTTCTAAAGACAGCTACAGTGAACTTATATATAAAAATAAATAAATCTAAAAAAAAAACAAAAAAAACTGAAAGATAAAGTTTTAAAGTTGTCCCCCAGAAAAAAAAAAAAAAAAAAAAAAAAAAAACAGGTTAGGCCCCAGAATTTTATGTTCCAAGAAGCCTCTCCTAGGGCTATAGAATGGATAATTACATTGGCCAGCTCAACAGCTTTCTCCCAGAAACTAGCTGACCATAAATCTTAGAGAACAATTTTGAGAAGCAGGAAACAACGTCTCCTAAGAACTAGCAGACCATGAAGTTAAACAATCTGAGAAGTAAGAGACAGCTTCTCCTAGGAAACAATCTTGGGAGACAGAGAGTTCTTCCTTGTGATTTTCACTGTTATTCTATGACGCCATCCCTGCCCCCCTCAGGTTGTGGTTTCTCCCTTTAAATACCTCTTCTCCCAGCCTCTCGGGGTCGAACTCCACTGCCCCTGCGTGGGATACGAGTCTCGACCCCAGTGCACTGGTTGCTATCGATAAACCTCATGTAATTACAACAAGGACGGTCTTGTGTGAGTTCTTGGGGGGTTGCGTCATCCCAAGACTTGAGTGAGGGTCTCCCCACTCCGGGGGTCTTTCAAAACATCCATAGTGGTTTGAATAAAACTGGCCCCCATAGGCCCACAGAGAATGGCACTATTAGGAGGTGCGGCCTTGTTGGAGTGTAGCCTTGGAGTGGGTGTGACCTTGTTGGAGGACATATGTTGGGGTGAGAGGGTGGGAGGAGAGGGGAGTTGGAGGGGAGGGGGGTGAGTGGGCTTTAAGGTTTCAGAAGCTCAAGCCAGGCCTAGAGACTCACTGTTCTCTTTCTGCTGCCTGTGGATCTAGATGTAGAACTCTCAACGACCTCTTCAATACCATGTCTGGCTGCGTGCCACCATGCTTCCCTCCATGAGGATAATGCACTAATCTGTAAGCCAGCTCCAATGAAATGTTTTCCTTTATAAGAATTGCCGTGACCATGGTGTGTCTTCACTAAGACAATGTGATAACTGAAGAGAATAAGTCAGCAGAGTAGACTGAAAGGATGGACTTACTTAATTCTAGATGGACAGCAGACTTTATTGGTCTGAGATGTTGGTGCCCCCAAACCCTGTGACTCAGCATCTGAGGAGACAGGAGACTGCTGTGCAGGGTCTGAGAACCAGACTTTGGAATGGAGAATTGAGGGGAGGAGGGGTTCACTAGGGTGGGAGAGAAGCCAGATGGCCTGGTTTTTTGAGGCCTTCTGGCTCCAGGGTAGTGATGGGGATTAACTGCTCTCTGGAATTCCATGGAGATTGACAACTCAGTCCTGCTTTTATAGCCCTGGTCTTGAGGAAGGAGGTTTCTTTAATGACAATGACTTATTAAATCTCTTAATGTTTGAGAATCTTTTGTTTGTTTGTTTGTCTGTTTGTTTTTCTGAGACGGGGTTTCTCTGTGGAGCCCTACCTGTCCTGGAACTCACTTTGTAGACCAAGCTGGCCTTAACTTAGAGATTCACCTCTCTCCCGAGTGCTGGGTTTAAGGCTGTGTGCCACTACTGTCCAGCTTCTAATTTTCTAATACTTCTAATTTTATTTAATGCATATCAATGTTTTGCCTGCATGTATGCCTGTACATTATGTGTGTCCACAGGAGCCAAAAGAGTAAGATACACAGTATTCTGCTAGCAGCCTTCAGATGAAGATGTAGAACTCTTAGCTTCTCCTACACCATGCCTGCCTGGATACTGCAATGTTCCTCCTGTCTTGATGATAATGGACTGAACCTCAGAACCTGTAAGCCAGCCCCAGTTAAATGTCCTTATTAAAAGATTATCTTGGTCATGGTCTCTTCACAGCAGTAAAACCTTAACTAAGACAGAAGTTGGTCCTAGGAATGGAGTATTGCTGTGACAGGCCTGACCATGCTTTTGTTTGGAAGAATGTGGATTTGGGGACTTTGGATTTGAAAAGCAGTGGAATGCTTTAAATGGGGCTTAATGGGCTATCCTAGTAGGAATATGAAAGACTTTGTTACTGAGTATGATTTAAATTGTGTGAAACTGGCAAGAGGTTTCAGTGGAGAATTTCAATATATGGCCTAGAGACTGGTTTTGTGGTATTTTGGTGAAGAATGTGGCTACCTTTTGCCCTTGTCTGAAGAGTCTGCCTGAGGTTAAGGTGAAGAGACTCAGATTAATTGCATTGACAGAGGAAGTCTCAGAAACACCCACCATAGACTTTGTTCTCTGGTTGTCTCATGAAGAGCATTTTAAGCAAGCATAGCAAGCTTCGAAAAGAAAAATATAAAATATATGGTTCAAATATTAAAGGGACACCAGGAAGTAAAATGGAACTGAATCCTATGTTTCAGGAGATAGCAGATTAAGGGAGTAGGACTTTTGGGCAAGATCCTACCCAACTAAATTTAGATTCAGGCATGGTGGTACACACCTTTAATCCCAGGAGACAGTCAAGCTGATCTCTGAGTTCAAGGTCAATCTACAGAGCAAGATCCAGGACAGCCAAGTTTAGGCAGTGAGGGAGTTGGAAACAGAAAGCTGGTAAAAGACTAAGGGGAGGCCACGTTCCACCCCAGCAAGCAGCACAACACAGCAGTTTTGGCCATGTGGCTCTGGCTTTAGAGTGAAAAACAGAAGGGACGACTGGGACAACTGATGCTGGTGAGCTGGAGCTAAGAAATTAGTGGTGAGTAAGAGACCAGAATTACTGAGGTGAAATCTTCTGGGGAGTGTTTTCTGAGAGCACAAAGAAGCTGTGTTCCAGAGATAGCCAAGGGTGTACCTCGTGCTGCAGCTGTCCTCGGTAAGTGTAATAGTCACCCAGGTGGTACTGGCTTTGAAGGCTGGAAGGTGTCATGAGAGCTGCTGAGGCTTGGTGTTCTAAGAGGCCATGAAAGGCTATTGGTGAAGGTGCAGCCTCAGTTGCAGTTGACAGCCCAGGACTGAAGGGGTCATGCAAAGGATTTGAGGCTTGTCACCATAAAGAGAATCTATGAGAGGGTACTGGTTAAACTTAGTTGCAGACAAAGACTCCAGTGTATTGGAGATGCCAGTACCATGGTATGATCACCAAGAACAGCATCGTCAGCAGAGTGGATCAATCTAAGCTTAAAGTACTACAGAGGGCAGAGCTGGAGAAGTGATGCCAGCCCTTTGGAGGAGCCCAGAAGTTCATGTGTGGATCCCAGACATTGAATTAAGTTGTAACACTGAAATTGCCTTGGAGACCCCAAGATATTTGTGATGCTAGAACCTTGGGCTATCTGCTGAGGAAAGCACTAACAGGAAGTAGAACCTGTCCAGGAGAAAGAAGTTTGTTGCAGTCAACAAAGATGAAAAAGGAGTTAGAGATATGAAGACTGCTTTGATGTCAGACATGGAGATACAGAGTTTGGAGTTTACCCAGCTGGTTTCCTGTCTTGCTTTGGACATTACAAGTTAAGGGATTGGATAAATCTCAGAAGAGACTTTGAACTTTGGACTTGTTGAGACTTTGAACATTGTGGACACTGCCATAGACTATGGGGACTTTGTGGGCATGGGCTTTAAGACCCTTGTCCTAGGTGCCTGGAAGCCAGTATTCTGCTTGCAGCCTTCAGATAAAGATGTAGATGTAGAACTCTCAGCTCCTCTTGCACCATGTCTGTCTGAATGCCTCCATGTTCCCCACCGTGATGATAATGAACCTCTGAACCTGTAAGCTAGCCCCAAATAAATGTTGTCCTTATAAGAGTTGTCTTGGGGGGCTGGAGAAATGGCTCAGTGGTTAAGAGCACCGGCTGCTATTCCAGAGGTCCTGAGTTCAAATCCCAGCAACCACATGGTGGCTCACAACCATCTGTAATGAGATCTGATGCCCTCTTCTGGTGTCTAAAAAAAACAGCTACAGTGCACTCATATATAATAAAGAGTTGTCTTGGTCAAAAAAAAAAAAAAAAAGAGTAAGATACATACTGTTGTTTCTGCTTTATACATAGGAAATCAACAAAACAGACACACCACAGGCCCAAAGCTGCTCAGGTCTTAAGTGGGAAAGCAAGGGAAGAAAAATCAAAGACTTTGAGCCGGGAGATAATCTGAACACAGGGAGCAGCAGATTGTGAACCTCAAACGCAGACTGAATGAGAGCTTCGTAGACTTTTATGTTTCTATGTTTCTAAATTTTTAATTTATTTTGGTTTTTGAAAGGGATCTTACTATACCGTCTTGCCTGTCCTGGAACACACAGAGATCTTCCTGCCTTCACCGCCTAAATGTTAGTATTAAAGGCCTGCCCCACCATGCCTGGCTGTCTCTAGAGTCTTTATCAGAAGTGGAAATATTACCAACAACTCATCTGGCAGCCCCAGAGATCAAGGTTTTTCTCCTTTAATCTTTGAAAAGAATTATAGTTTCAATTTTAATTAATTATATCACTAAATTATATTCACAATGCCACTGAGTTAATAGATATTTAATGAATTACTAGCAATGTAATAACTAATATTGATAAATTAATATAAATCTTAATATCTATTTTAATAGACTATCAAGTTTCCACTCTGGTCTATATTGGGGGTTGGTCTGGTGCTGCTATGTATTCAAATGCTAAATACTGGCCTCCAAGATCTGGTTGCATTCCAGATGAGCACATTCTTACCAAATAATATTATATGAACTTTGCTGGCCAGTCTTTCTCTGACTGATTAATAAGTAAATGAATAAAAATGGCTGAAACAAATTGTTAGAGGGAATAGAGGTAGGTGGGGCTTCAGTTATGGTGCTGGGTATCACAGGTAGAGAACACAAAGAGAGACAAAGAAAGAAACAGAGAGGGGGAAAAGGAGAGGGAGAAGGGGAGGAGAAAGAAGAGAACAGGAGGTCGCTGTCAGACTGGATGAACCCGGAACACATTGCCAAGAGCGGTGCACCCTGATTCAAACTGGCTTCTCTCAGCTTCTGACTGAATTGTTCTACTTGGCCTCATACCTATCTTTGGCAATATGTTCTAAACTTATTCTCTGGCTCATGCTGTCTTCACCTGTGTCTAGCTTGTTCTCTCTCTCCAACTGGTCTTTGTACAACTGTCCCAGTAAAACTGTCCTCTCTCCTTTTTTTTATCCATTGCTCAAGTTGCCTCTTTTTCCCCCCTCTGTTCTGTCAAATTTTTCTCTGATTCATCACTTTGTCTGCCTCTTAATTTCAAATATAGGTGCTTCCTTCTACGAACTAACTTTTCATTGTTTGGGATTAAAGATGTATACCAAGGTCATGTCTATATTCTAATCAGAGTAGCTATGTTGCTAAATTAAAATCTTTCTACAGATCAGGGGCATTTTCTTGATTGATGATTGATGTGGAAGAGCCCAGCCCACTGTGGGCAGAACCAGACACGAATAAGCAGTCCTGGGTGACAGAAGTCATCTAGGAAAGGCTACGGCAAGCAAGCGAGTTTCCTGGAGATGGCCCACCAATTTGCATAGTTGTGATGGATGCGCTCTGGAGAGGCACAGCCCAGAGACTTCATCTCAGGATTGCCTCTCGCTATTGATTTGCTTTTCCTGCCATTATTACATAGCCTAATGATTCTTGGGCATCGGTCTACCCTATTGGGCAAATTTCCTGAAGATCAACATGAAGATGAACTTTCATGAATTAATGCTGCTTAGATGAACTAATGACTTTATAGTAGTCCCGATTTGATTCAAATAATTTTAAGAAGAATATTTAGAGAGGTGGTTTTAGTTGTTTCACCAGAAAAAGAAAAGTAATAACATTAGAATCAAGAATAGATGTGTCCCCTCCTCATAGAGTAGTAAGTTAAGACTACAGAATAAGGAATACAATGAGATTTCATAAATCTAAGAAGAGAAGTAGGCTTGGGAGAAATTTGAGATCAAGGAAAAACATTCATTCTAGGTCGGGTCCAAGGATGAAGCCATAGGTGTGTACTATGTAAAGCAAGGCTGTGTGAGACTGTTGTTTTGAACTTATAATGAGCTTATAGAATGAAACACCATTTTTAACTTACTATCAAAATCCTTCTGTAACTACCCTTTTGTGTAACATTTTGTCTATAAGGTAATTTTATAAAGAAATTTTGTCTAAGACAGTATAAAAAGGCTGAGAGAAAAAATAAAGTGTGACTGTTTGGGGCTCTTCTCCTCTACCAAATCTATATATGTATATGTCTGTCTATATGTGTGTACATATATATGTAGGCATATTGTACATATGTAAGTATGCATGTGCACTTGTGAAATTGATGAAAAAGGTGGTCAGGGCTGACTAATGTGTGTATGTGTGTGTGCATGAGTTCGTGTATGTGCTTGACTCTCTTTTCTTTTCTCTCTGTCTCACAAAGAGTTAACAAACCCCGAGCCTCTAGACTGGCCAGGGAGGGGCCCTTGAGCCAAAAAGAAAGGAACCCAAGTAACTAAGCTTTTTTTTCTTAACCCCTGCCACTATCATCAGGAGTAAAATTGCCAGAAGCTTTTGACCCTGGAATAGCAAGAAAGAGTTAAATTGCAGGAAGCCAGCAGGTGTTGGTTCTAGAATAGCAAGAAAGTCAGTGGCTTTTGGCCCAGAGGACCAATACCACAGCCCACCGCTGCCTGCCTCAGTTTACCCTGTGATACCAAAGCTGGCTTTTGGCACCCGGGGTGTAAGAAAGCGAAATGAGCAATTCAGGAGAGCAAGCTACTAAGCAGCATTTTTTTGGCCTCAGCTTCAGATTCTGCCTCCAGGTTTCTGTCTTGAGTTCCTGCCCTGAATTCCCTTCATGATGGACTATAAGCTGTAAGACAAAGTAAACCCTGTCCTCCCAAGTTGCTTTTGGTCAGTGTTTTTCTCATAGCAGTAAAAGGCAAACTAAAACACTGATCTAGGACTTCCTACCTCCAGAATTGTGAAACGTTAAATCTTTTAGTACAACTTGATGGAGATAATATTAGACAGTAAGAGCTGTGAATCTATATTATCATATTTAAGTACACAAAATAAATAAATATCTTCAAAAGCAGGGCTGAAGAGATGGTTCAGTGGCTAAGAGCAGTTGTTGCCCATGTACAGGACAAAGCACCCACGTGATGGTTCAGAAACATCTCGGTACCAGGGACTGGTAAGTAGGTACATGAAACACATACAGATATACAGGCAAACACACAAGGCAAATGACTAAATCTGCATTTTGTTTTTTTAAGTTAAGAAAATGAAAATAGTAGCCTTTTCGAACCCGTTAATTTTTTTTTCATCCTTGTCTGTGTTCAGGGTAAGTATAAGTATGTTGGACATCTTCTACACAGATGTTTCTTACACTGCTGGTGTAAATTGTAACCCTCAGTGTGAGAATATGTTTGCCATTCTCCCTGAAAGTAGTAAATGTATCGAGTTATACTCCTAACGACTGGAACGCATCCATGAATTCACCGAAGACGTGAACAAGAATGTTCATGGCAGCGCTCTTCCAATCAACAAATGGGAGCTGCCAAACTTCTTGCCATCTACGGAACAAGTGAAGCATGATGTGTCTGCACAGTAAGACACACTCAGCAATGAAAATGTTCTGCAACATTAACAAGCCTCGTAAATGCTATGTTGAGTTCAGAAGGCCTGACCGAAAAGAATAGGTACTACGCACCTCCATTTATTATATGATCGAAATCAGGCAAAACTGCTGTCATATTATGACCCGTCCAGTGGGTCCAGTTATTCAGGGTCCCGAAGAGGCTTTCTACCTGCGGGCCAAGGGGGTGAAGAGAAGAAGGAGACCAAGCAAAGTTCTGTTTTCAAGGTCTAGTTTATTGAGAGAAATGTACAGCATTTAAAGCTCTGAGGCAGGAATAGAAGCGGGAACTGAAGCTTAGAGTGGGGGAGTTTGGGAAGTGCCCAAGGATATAAGGTCAATCACTAAACTGCAAGATATCCTCCTTAAACAAAGGAGCAACAGTCTTCTGGGGACATGTTCTTTGAAAAGGTTGAACCCTTCTCAGGAATCTGCTCAGGGACATCCGGTGTTTTGCTCAGGCTGAAACATCCTGTGATTGTTCCCAGTGTCTTCCTGGGAGAGGCTTTTGTCCAACAATCTCATAATCTTACAGCAGCCACCTAGGGGTGAGCATCTGTGGCCATACAGCCCAGAGTCACGTAGCCACCTTGAGCTATACAGTCAAAAAGCAGCCAGGCCCAAATCCAATACGGCTCCCTACAATATTAGAAGTCTGATAGCGAATAGCCTTGGGGGTCAATAACATTGAAAGGCACAGAAAAGGGGTGTGGTGGTTTGGATGAGAATGGCTCCGATAGACTCTTGGGTTAGAATACTTGGTCTCCAGTTGGTGGAACTGTTTGCAAAGGATTACGACATGTGACCTTATTGGAGGAGGTGTGTTACTAGGTGCAGGCTTTGAGGTTTCAAAATCCCAATCCCATTTCCAGTGTTCTCTCTCAGCCTTTTGCTTGGAGATCAGAATGTGAGCTCTCCCCACTGTCCCTGCTGCTGTGCTGTATTGATTAGGGTCTTCCAGAGGAACAGCACTGATAGAACGGATACATGTGATTTATTAACTTACAGCTGTGGTCCAGCCAGTCCAACCATAGCTGTAACGAATCTAGTACATGTTCAGTCCACAAGGATGGATGTCTCAACTCACATTCAAACGCTCGAGAAGTAGGCGGTACACCAGTGAAGGGGTGGACTTGCCAGCAAGGTGAGAGCAAGCAGGCAAAGAGCAAAAGCTTCCTTCGTCCAGATCCTTTCTATAGGCTGCCCCCAGGAGGTGTGGCCGAGTTCTGAGATTTTTTTCCCACCTCAAAAGATCTGTATTTAGTGTGGGCCTTCCTACCTTAAGTGATTCAATAAGAAAAATCCCTCTCAGGTGCACCCATCCACTTGGGATTTAGGTCATTCCAGATGTAGTCAGGTTGACAGCCAAGTAGAGCCATCATATGTGTCTTTGCTCTGCCACTGTGGACTCAAGCCCTCTAAGCTCAATTAGATGCCTTCTTTCACAAGGTGCCTTGGGCATGGGGTTTTACCACAGCACTAGGACAGTAGCTAAGACAAGTCGAATTCTAACATAAATGATAAACATTCCGCTTTGTGAGTGGAAGTCATGTTGGGTGTGTTCGTTTTCTTACATTTTTGGTTTTGAGCCTCGCCTTTAATGGCTGAGCCATCTCTTCAGCCTGTGTGTTTGTTTTCTGAAAATTCACTTGAAAGTCGTGTACTTTTCTGGTACATTATATTTGAATGAAAATGTTGAAACTAAGCAGGAGATGAAGGGCAGCTGGGGCACAGGTCAATCTATAATGTGCTGACCGTGCAAACACAAGCTGAGCTGGATCCCTGGAACCCACATAAAAAAGCTGGGCATGATGTCATGTGCTTAAAACGCCAGTGCCAGAGAGGCAGAGAGGTGGATCCTGGGCTCACTGCCCAGCCAGCCTTGCCTGCTCTGTAAGAAAGCCTGTTTCAAAACACAAAGTGTTCGTGGGGCCTCCTAAGGAACAACACTTGATAATGTCCTCTAGTCTTCGCACATGTAAACACATGTGCACACATTCACACACATGCATACCCACACAAACATGTACCTGTATAGATATAAATAAAAAATCCTATTGAAATGGAGGCCTGGGGATAGAGCCAGGCCCTAGGTTCAATCCTCAGTACTGCACAAAATAAAGGAAAGCAGGGAATATAAAAAGTGAGAGAGGGGGAGGAGGGGGGGAGGAGGAGGAGGAAGAGGAGGAAGAGGAGGAAGAAGAGGAAGAGGAGGAGGAGGAGGAGCTGGCCTGACACAGTTATGCATGTATTCTGCTTTGTAGAAAGAAGCTCACAGGGCTGGAGAGATGGCTCAGAGGTTAAGAGCACTGGTTGCTCTTCCAGAGGTCCTGAGTTCAATTCCCCAGCAACTACATGGTGGCTCACAACCATCTGTAATGAGATCTAATGCCCTTTTCTGGTGTGTCTGATGACAGTGATAGTGTGCTCATATACATAAAATAAGTAAATAATTAAAGAAAGAAGGAAAACACACACACACACACACACACACACACACACACACACACACACCCCTGCTTCAGACAAGTTACTCAGAAGCCATGCTAACACAGACAGAGCTAAGCATTTCATTATGTATGTCAAAGCACAGGCAAAAACAAGGCCACTGCTGACTACAAAACACTAATCCCCTCTTCTTGGTCAAAATGAGTACAAAACGTCAAAAGCGACGGCCTTGTTTTCATGTGACTCTCCTCTCCCTAGAGATTAGGTTGGGATGCCCAGTCACAGAAATGCCCTAGTCGCCTGACAGCAGCCAATGTAGAGCAAAGCCCTGCTACTGTAGCTCCTCCCTCAAGTCACTAAACAAAGCTCATAGCCTGTGAGTTGGTTCTTAGCCCCCTCTTTCCTGGAGAGCCCTGGCTCCCATGCTCTGAGTTCCCCCTCCCTGCAGCTAGGGCTCTCTGGCTAGGTACAGACATTTGACAACACTTTTGCTCCCAGGGCTGGCGAACAAACTCAGGGCTATCGATCAGTCTCCAGTTTGTAAAACAGGGTCTCACTGTGTATAGAGCCCAGGCTACCCTTGAATTCACAATCCGCCTGCCACCATCTCCTGGTATTGGAACTACAGGTGTGGCACAGCTAGGAAGAATGTTTTATTCCCTTGCAGATTCAGTTACATGCCCCAAGTTATCTAGTGATTTTGAGAAAACAAATCTTTTACAATTTATATTTCAGTTTGTTTTCTTCTTTCCTTCTCTTTTGGTAATGCCAAATATGAAGCCCGGGGCTTTCAGTCTGTACACCGTCCAACTGTTTCTTGGGAAAGGTATATGTTTGTATGAATCGGAAAAAACATGGAGGCAAATGGAAAATACAATCTTCCAGATAAAGTTAACAGTCGCTATGATTTCAAACAAACAATGCAAAACCAAAAACAACAGTTGAAACATTAGCTCCTGAGGGCTTCAGTGGACCACAGTGGACCATAGTGGAGCAGGCAGAAGCTTCATGAGCTCATTCGTCCAGTCTGTGACGACTGTCATAGTGTGTGTGTGTGTGTGTGTATGAAAGTATGTGTGCATGTGTGTGTGTGCATGTGTGCGTGTGTATGTGTGTGTGTATATGTGTGTGTGTGTGTGTATGAAAGTATGTGTGCATGTGTGTGTGTGCATGTGTGTGTGTGCATGTGTGCGTGTGTATGCGTGTGTGTGTGTGTGTGTGTGTGCATTGCAAACGAGACATCTCTCCAAGAAAAATTAATGCTGACCTGATATACCTAAGAATGGTAAATTGTTAAAACAAAACGAAATCTTTAAACCAGGCGTCTCTTCACATGATCCTGAGAAGAGCTGATAACCGCGCCAGGAGCTCTGCGTGGCCATTCTCACTTCCCAGTGTTTTCACATTCACTACAAACCATAGTTCCTTCTTATGATTTTTGACAGAAGCCCAAAGAGAAGCAGGTAGGAATGTTGTAAAAATATTTCCAATGTAACATCCTGAACTGATCTAAAAATACGAACGAACAAAAGTCAGATCGATTTTAATGGCACCAAGTCAGGACAGCAATCAAAATATTTTCATTGTCATAGAAGTGACTGGACTCTCGGGGCCTGGGCTTGGTTGGCAGAGAGCTTGCCTGTCAAGTGCAAAGCCCTGGGCTTGAGCCCAGCGCTGCATTAATCAGGGGTGGGGCACTTGCCTTCAACATCAGCACTTGGGATACGGATGCAGAAGGATCAGAAATTCAAGGTCATCTCTAGCTATGCGTCGAGTTTGAGACCAGCCTGGACTATGTGAAACCTTGTCTGAAGGGAAAAATGCAAGCTAAAACCAGAAATGGTGTCCCATTTAGTCCCAGCACTAGGGAGGCAGAGGTAGGCAGATCTCTGTGAGTTCAAGGCCAGCCTGGTCTACATTGTGAGTTTCAGGACAGCCAGGAGTACATGGAGAGACCCTGTCTCAAAAAGAGCGGAGGAGGGGGGGAGAAATATTTAGAATAATTCAGGTTTTGTGAAATGTTGACAATATTTTTTAATAATTTTAAAAATTTATGTTTTTTTTTATTGTATGAATATTCTGTCTGCATGTATGCCTGCATACCAGAAGAGGGCATCACACCGTGTAAGTGCTGAGAACTGAACTCAAGATCTCTGGAAGAGTAGCCAGTGATCTTAACCATCTCATCAGTCCCGACAATATTTTTATATTATTACCAAAATATAGATGGATTAGTTTTTTTAAAAAATACATTAATTTTTACTATGTTTCACATACTACTAGTAAGATGAATAAAATGATTCTTTCCTTTTCTCACTGCAGCCAAGCCACAGGGATGTCCAGCCAACCAGACAGACAAACAGAGCACTGGTACTCGCTCACCCTCATTTCTGGAACATTCTACCCCCGAATGGTTTGCCGTTGCCTTCTTACTGTCTACCCTCTTATCTGCCTCTAGAGCCCTGCTGATGTGCTTCTAGATTTCACTAACTGCCGTGATTTCCTGGATAGTGGCCTAGGTAAACACTGCTTACTTAGAGACGTAAAAACATGACCCTTTAGGTCTTTGCTCAAATATCCCATAAGTCAACACTTCCTTGCCTATCCTATAAAAAGTCGTAATCCTCTCCACACTTTCCCACTCCTTCAGCTCTGGTCACTGACGTGTAATTGTGTTCCATTCCTTTCTTACCTCTACCCTCCTTAAGTTCTCTGCGGGAAAGGGAGTTTATTGTTGTTGCTGTATTCCTCACAGCTGGTGCCAAGCGAAGTCTTTTATTAAATCAATAAATGGGTAAATATATACAAGACACGGTCATCATTCTTTTAAGTGTTTACAGATAGTAAAAGAATGAGGGCAATAAAATGTTGCGAGTGCCACAGAGAAGGGCACACCAGGCTGAGACTCAGCGCGGGAGTCACAATAGCAGAGTATCTCTTGCTTTACTTAATAAAATTCAAACATTTATTTGTTTTTCTCTCTTACAACATAAACTAAATAGTAAAGCCATCCACTTCTCCCAACAGAAGAAACTTCAGCTACTAAAGGCTACTTTGTTGTTGTTGTTGCAAATATTTAAGACAATAACGTTGTTACAGATCTATAGCTTATTCTGACATCAATAAAGTAAGTTAGCAGATTTCCTTAGGAATAATAAAGGAAACAGTGGCCTTTAATCCCACTCTTTAAGCACATTGGCAGCACCCTGGGTGGATAAGCAAGTGAGACACTAAAAGGGTGTTATTCAATTTCTACAATCCTGAAATTCACATAAACACCTTCAAATAGTCAGCAGGACACTGCTTCGTGAATCTCAACAGGGATCCTGTCGCCTTAACCCTGGAGACTGTGGAATGTGTAAAATGACTAAAACTTATGATTATAAAAAGAAGAAAAAAAAATCATGTTTTCCTAATCTCAAGGATGGTTCAATTTCTCACTAAAAATTAAGAGTAGGGGCTGAAGAGGTGGCTTAGAGACACTGACTGTGCTTCCAAAGATTTGGATTCCCGTCACCCACGTGACTGTCACAACCGCAGTAACTCCAGCCTTAGGATCTGACGCCCTCTTCTGGCCTCCATTGGCGCCAGGCAAGTGCGCGATATACAAACACACACGTAGGGAAAACACAAATACACATAAAAGAAATAAATTTAAAAAGAAAACCTCGAATGAGACGGTAAATTTAGAGTGTAAATCAAGTGGTGCGCTTTGAAGAAGCTGGACGGCCTCCCCTGGAGCGCATTACCTCCCAGAAGCTGTTCCTCAAATATCAAATGGTTCGTCTTCGGCCTTGCGTTTGGGTGAGTCGCCATGTTGAGACTCTAAGATTTTCTAAGTAGTCTAAGCCTTTTACTTCAACCAACACACTGAGCTCAGAATACATTAAAGGGGCCAGGAGCTGGTTTTATTGGAAGGAGAGAACATCAAGCTGTTTACAGTTGGGTACCTTGGGAGGGAAGTTCTTTGCCTGTGTATGGGAAACTGAGGCAGGAGGATGGGGATTTTGAAACCAGCCTGGACTATGTATAGAAACCCTTTCTCAAGATACACAAGCAGCCAAGCAGTGGAGGCACACAAGTTTAATCCTTGCACTTGAGAGGCAGAGGCAGGCAGATCTCTGAGTTTGAGAAACCCTGTCTCAAAAAACTAAAAGGGTAAAATAATAATTAAAAAAAAAAAGCAAAGTAAAGCTCTTTCCAGGAAATCATTGAACTCGAAACTAAAATACTGAAAATCTTCTTATCCATTTTCATAATCTTTTCAAGCTTTAAGTTATTGGTTTAAAGAACAAGATATAAGAAAATAAATGTATATCGTCATAAAATATAGCATCTTTATAGAAAAACAGTCCTCTGAATTTGTTGCTTCTCCAGGTTGCTGGTGATTCCAGATCCTACTGGATATAGTGGCACATGTTTATAATCTTATAAGTTTGGAGACTGAGGCAGGAGGATTTTAAGTTCTTGGTCATCTTGGGCTACCCAATGAGATCATTTTTCCAAAAAAAAAAAGTAAAGTAAAATTAATAACAAAATATTTTATATATGCATTATCTTGATGGGAAACAGACAAGTGCAAGTGTAGTATACATAATAACCAGGAGATGGCAACATAGAGCTATATTTGTGTTCTGCCACTGGTAAGTGCCGATTGGATTATCTTGCTAAGACTGACCTTTATACTGCACAGTGAATAGACCAATTATGTATGCAATTCTATCATTATTTTAAACAGCAGCTCTATCCTAATTTTGTTTCTTTTTATGCACAAACACATAAGAACTGCGTATGAAAAACACAGGTTGTGGTTAGCTTAAAAAATGTTCTCAGAAATCCATTTCTTAGCCTGAGTCCAGTAACAAGGCAAGATCGGTCATCAGTGTGGTCTGAGATCCACCGTTTGGTTGTTTTTGCTTTAGAGATTCTTTCTGTTGTTGCTATTGCTGTATTGGTTTGTTTGATTGATTGGTTGATTTTTGAGATAGGATCTATATAGCCCTGGAAGTCGCTAGGCAGTTTAAGGATGGCTTTAAACTCAGGGATTTGCCTGGCACTGCCCCTGAATGAGTTAGCAGTTCTAGCATTCCCAAGTACTTGTGCGTCACTTTCGTCTCCCATTTTAGAGGATGTTAAACTTAAAGCCGATATTCTAAAGTACACAGAATTAAAATATTTAGCATGCTTATTAGAAGTTATATAAGAAAGACATTAGGCTATACTAAAATTTGAAATTTTTGTGCGGTTAAAAAATTTTTTTAAATTTTGCACTTGTTAAGATATCCTTTCTTGGGCTGGAGAGACGGCTCAGTGGTTAAGAACACTGGATGCTCTTTCAAAACTCAGGTTCAGTTCCAAGCACTCACATGGCAGCTCACAACTGTTCCTAACTCCAGTCTCTGGGGGTCTGCTGCTCCATCCTGGCCTCCAAAGGCACCGGGTGTGCCCAGGATGCACAGACAGACAAGCAGACAAGGCACCCCTGTACATACACATGAAGAGGAGTCACCCTTTCTTTGTTAACATCGATGGCCACTGCTGAGCCTCATCTTGGAGGTATCCGTGGCTTCAATTACTTTTGTGGGGTTTCTTCTTGAAAGAATTGATAGGATGTCAGCCATCAAAAGCCCAGAATAGTTTTTACTGTCAAGGAAACATGGTCAGGCAAACACAATCATGTATATTATTCTTAAAACAGGAAATAACAGTGAAATAGGTTTGAACGAAGTAATCTTTTACAAAACTGTCTTTAAACCAAAAGTTAAATCACCCACTTGGTTTCTTTGTTTGAAGTCTGCCTGACTGTAAGATTTTTTAAATTTGCAAGTTGGATGGGGTACCGCATGTCTTTAATCCCAGTACTCGGGAGGCAGAGGCAGGTAAGATCTCTGAGTTTCAGACCAGCCTGGTTTACAGAGCAAGTTTCAGGACAGCCAGAGCAACACAGAGAAACCATGTCTTCAAAAACTGATAAGCAAACAAACAAACAAGTAAATAAATAAAACCTCTTCAGATATTAAATAACCAAGAATATCTGTAGGCCACTAATAAAAATTAAACCCTCTCTTCAGTAGCCATCAAATGAGTCAAGAAAATAGTAAGTTATTTGAGTGCATTAACTATGGCTCTGAAAGGAGAACCTGTAAGCTACAGAATGCTGGTATTGTCACACATTCACGCACACACAGACATACACACACACACACACACAAGTCATGCATTCTCACATACACAAGCTCCTGCTGTTTTAATTGACTCTAATATAGATGTTTTCCTCGTGATTTCTTTTTAAATTATAATTTTCTTATCGGTTGTGTATTATAAATTTAAATGCAAACAAAAAAGTAGCTGAATAATGAATTATCAGTCAAGGCTCTGCCTCTGAAATTCAGTAGCCGTCCAATTCCTGCCATGTTTGCTTTGCGTTGACAGAAGCCTTTGATGAACCAAGGTGCATGGTTCTGCCATGGTTTTAAAGGGGTTTTATTGTAAGACCCCCAATTTTTTAAACTAGTATGTTTTGAAAATGATTCAAGAAACCACACTTTCATATAAAATATTTAAAAAACAAGTAAAGAGGTGAGGCTGTGATACTTTATCCTAAACATGCAGATTTAGGATATCCTTTCAAACAGTGATCTAACTTTTATAATATATCATACTTTTACCGAAGCACATATTACTAATCTTAAATTTGAACTCTCCTTTAGATAATAAGTGGGTGTGCATTTTTGTTATTAAATTGTAAGGCCTGTCTCATTTTGTGTTTCTGTGCCAGATGAATGCTTTATACAGAAATAAGACAGAGGAGGATACAGGGGGTGGCAGAAAAGTTATTCATAGAGATTGGAGGGTGTGCTGGCTAGTTTTGTCTTGTTTTGTTTTTTAACTTGATATAAACTAGAGTCAACTAGGATGAGAGATCCTCAATTGAGAAGTTGCCCTAATCACACTGACCTGTTGCAAAGTCTATGGGACACATTCTTGATTAATAGTTGATGAGGGAGGGCCAAGCCCACTGTGGGCGGTGCTACTCATAGAAGAAGGTGGAGCGAGCCAGGGAGGCCAAACCAGTAAGCAAGATGCTTCAGTTCCTTCCCTGAGTTGGCTGTAAATTGTAAGCTGAAGTAAACCCTGTCTCCCCAAGTCACCTTTGGTCCTGGTGTTTATCCCAGAGATAGGGAAGCACACCAACACAGAGAACAAGACTGACACACGAAAGAGGGGCGAGCTGTTGTACAATCCAGCCATAAGTGGTGTGTTCAGAATTGTTATTGCCACAGGAATCCAGAGAAAAAGCAAGTGGATGAGGGATGGAAAGAAAAACTTCCAGAGCCTCCTGAGAATGGGGTCTGAGAGCCTGGATTTGAATATTAAAAAAAAAAATGCAAAGGAAGGGACCTTGCAGGTAGATAAGATCATGTGATTGCGGCTCTGTAATACACTTGCAGGACAGTGGTTTGGGGCATATGGAGTTGGTCAGGAAGCCGGGAGAACAAAGCAAGCAGGAGATAGGGATAAGGCCGTGGAAAAGGAAACCTCAGATGTCCCAAGAGTGAAAGAATGGTCTGTTCTTCCGTTTGCTCGCTATCTTTCCTGGGGGAGATTATGGAAGTCGCTATGGAATTGTGGGTAGAAATATCGGTTAGCATACTGAACTATTTCACAGTTAACTAATGTATCTAGTACACTGGTTCTCAACCTTCTAATGCCACGACCCTTTAATACAGTTCTTCGTGTTGTAGTGAGTCCCAGCCATAAAACCATTTTATTGCTACTTCGGAACTGTAATTTTGCTACTGTTAAGAATCATAATGTAAACATCTGATATGGGGGAATCATGACTCACAGATTGAGAACCGCTGATCTAATACAATTAAACATTAATGGGAATGTTTTCCAGAAGCTTCCTACTAAAACCTTTATAATTTATCTGGAGCCTTCTTCCGGCCTCCTGATAGATCTACCCTGGCAGGTGCACGCATGAACAAATCCCCTATGGGTTATACCTCCCATCTGCCTGAGAACTCTGTCTATGAACATATAGGTTGTGAATAAGTGAGTTATGAAGAATTCACTGCCGATACCAATCAGGGCAAAATAGATTGTTTGTAGCATTAACAAAAATCCCTACAAACTTCAGTGACTTCAATTCATCAATCTTTGATTCCCCCCACTACACACACACACACACACACACACACACACACACACACACACACACACACACTTTTGTCCAGTCAATCACTTGCAGACCAGCCTGTGCTGGTAGGAGCCATCTTGACATCTGTTTCCATGATCTCTAAAGCAGTCACAGAGAGAGAAAAAGAAAAAAATGCACTGGTGCAGTCACCTGGTCAGGGTGGCGCAGGTCCTTTCTGCACGCATCTCATGAGCTCATTCTGGGTTTAAAACTGGAACAAAGTGCAGTCCTACTACGTTGGTGGAATGAGAAGAAAACACAGCTAGGAGCATCCTAGTCTCCTTTCCTACCGTCTGCAAAAGCATATCGTCTTTCACAAGGGAAAGCCCCTCACGGGACAGTCACTTGCTGAATGACAAGCAAGCCCTGAGCTGCTTTACTTTGAAAAGTAATCCCACGCAGGTGTGTTATAGGGAGTAGCACATAATTTCTGCAAATGCAGCCTAGTTCCAAGGCTGTCTGTAGTCTACGGAAAACGTGAACTTTGGTGACTACACCTCTCCTGAGTCACACATCAGCAGCTCCTCTTTTCCAAGGAAGCATGAGGCATTCTACAAATTCCCAACATTAGAAATTAATCTGCTGGCCCAGATTAGAGGGGAAGGCAGGCTTCCAAGTCACTTCACTTGTCCAGACTTGGTTCCGGTCCCCGTGATTCATGGGAGACATAGCTGTGAATTTCCCAGTGTCCCTTGAACTTGAGCTCCTGGCTGAGGACTGGACAGTGTCGTACTGTTCCGTCCAGAAGGGTCACTTCAGGGTTTTCTGTTTTCGTTACAAGAATAACAAGTGTGCCTTAGCAGACGGAGGGTTTAGTTACCTGATACCACAGAGGGCATGGCCTTGACACAGGAGACTTCTCGCAGGCTTGCCACCGTCCTGGGCATGTGTCCATCCATTTTCCATTTGTAAGATGACTTCCTGTTTTGCCTTTGCAGCTTTACCTCTTGTCTGTCCGTAGTTTTTTCTGGGTTGGAAATTCCTTCTAAACACTCTTCCTTGGAGATAAGGAAGGTCACGACGGAGGACTTGGAATACCTCCCCTTGAGCTGTTTCTCTGGGTGGCAGCCCTCATGCCTGTAATATCCATCACTGAGTCCCTACTGTGTGGGATTCCTCCTTGTTCATGACTCAATGACTATCAGACGAGCGAATGAGAAAACAGGGCAGGCTCACCCATATGGTAGCTTTCTATCCTACAGCTGTGGTTCGAATGTAAAATGTCCCCCAGAGGCTTCATGGGTTTGAACAACTTGGTCCCTCCAAGCTTGGAACCCTGTTTCAGGAAGTTGCGAAACCTTTATGATGTGGGGCCTGGGCATTTGGAAGCAGGTTGGTGAGAGTGAGCCTTTGGGGGTTTTACATGATTCTAGTTCTAGCTTATATCCTCCCCTTCTTGCTTAGTGGCCATGGGAAGAAGCCATTGCTTCATGCTCTCGCTGCCACAGACCTCTGTCTTGGTGGACTGTGATCTTCTGAAACTGTGAGCCAAAGGAATCCTCCCACCCTGACAGTTATTTTGGCCAAAGCCGTGAGAATAGTAACGAATACACTTAACTTTTGACGGATGGCAGAGGCCTATAAAGTACTAGACTGGAATGAGAGATGCAAAGACCTTTGCTATGTAGACTAAGTGAATTAGTCTATAGTTTTATTTTCCAGTTATTTTTTTCTGCTAAGTTCTTTTACATCTTCTACTCATCCCTACCTACCCCCCATCTTTAGCCAAATTTAGCTGTTGGCTGTCCTCAGAATGGGCATATTCCTTGTCATGAATTGAACTACATCTCTTAAAAAAAAACAAAACAAAACAAAACAAAACAAAACAAAAAAAAAAACCAAAACGTAAGCTGAAGTCCTAGTACTTCAGAACATGGCCTTACTGGGAAGTAGGGTCACTGTAGATGTTAAAGCAAAGTCATTCTGAATTAGAGTGGACTCTAATCCAAGTACGGCCAGGCTCCTCATCAGCCACGTGAAGAGTGACATATAAAGGGGAAAAAGCAGGGGCGCATCCATCCACCATTGGGGCAGCAAGCTAGGGAGTGCCAGTGAACGCTTGCAAACCGGCAGTGGCTGGAAGAGCCAATGGAGGATTTCCTTCTGCTGGCTCTGAGGGATCCCGGCTCCACGACTACACCGTGCTTTTGGAGTTCTAACTGCCAGGACTGTGAGGCAGTTTCTGTTGTTCAAAGCTGTTGATTTCTTCATCCCACATGTTCCGCTGCCTCTCTCTGGCCCACCCTCAGGGTTCATCAGAGAGCATCTCCATCGGGATACACTGAAAATGGCTCTTCTTGGGGTGGGACCTATAAATCGGATCCAAAATAGCAGGCTGGCTGGCTCCTTTTGTCTTCCACTGCACCTGTGTCTGCTATGAGGCAGGACAGGGATAAACAGGCAGGACACTCTGAAGGGATCGACACAAAGAGATCGATGGTTAATTATAAAGAATAAAATGAGCATTAGAGGAAAATCACGAAGGACGCGAGACCCAAGAAGATAACAAGCAAAGGGAGCCCGGAACCGAAAAGTAGGACGATGGGAAGCATGGGGAACTCAGAAGGGGCTGCACTCAAGTTAGCAGAGGCCATTTCTGGGCTCCCTGGCAAACAGGCTTCCTCCTCAACATGCCTATGAGACAGTCGTTTTAAAAAAAAAAAAAAAAAGCAGCTGGGTTCAGCGGGAGCAACTAATAATTAAAGCCAGAGCCCTACGCCGGCAGGTAGTTGCCCTTGATTGCAAAGAAGGTCTGGGAAGGCAAGCAGGGAAGGAAGGCTATGCCGAGGAGAATGACATCATGAGGAACAGCTTCGAGGAAAGCTGAGAAAAAGCAAGCCTGTGTTAGAATGAGCTTGGACAAAGAGAAAGAGAAAGAGAAAGAGAAAGAGAAAGAGAAAGAGAAAGAGAAAGAGAAAGAGAAAGAAAGAAAGAAAGAGAGAAAGAAAGAAAGAAAAAAAGAAAGGAAGGAAGGAAGGAGGGAAGAAAAAAAGAAAGGAAGGGAGGAAGGAAGGAAGGAAGAAAGGGAAAGGAAGAGAGAAAGGCTGGAGGCAGGCTAGAAAGAGGTCTTCCTCGGAGACCCGTTATTCTCCTGGTGGCCTTTGGTTCCCATCGATTAAGTGATAAATTATGCATGACCATCTCCGCTGGCTTTCGGTCCCGGTGGTGGGAAATGATGGATGTTCTCGTGACCCGTGTAATTTGTTTGGGTTCAAAACAATTGTCTCAGCCTGTTGCTTAAATCGCTTTCACCATCTCTACCCACATTGAAGGGCTGAGCCGGCCCGGAGGAAGGAGCGACAGTTGAGATCCCAGCACATAGCTCCAGTGTAGCGCCTGTCACTACACAGAACACAGAGCCACAGAGCTTTAGTCTTTATCAGAGAAGCAGTGAGTAGCAGTCAGTTCAATCACATCCAGCCGCAGAGATAAACCAGACACACACGGGTCCTCAGGAGGTGGGAGGGGGAAAAGGGCATAGGCTTCCTGAGGGAAGGGAACAAAAAGTAAGGCCTGGACTGAGCCCACCAGCTCCGCCAGCTCTTATGAGGAAGGCTGGGCCAGGCGGCAATGACCGTTGTGTCCTCCCAGGCCCCTGTGAGTGAGTAGAGCAGGAGACTGGGGGGAACAGGGAAGCAAACATGGCTGCTAGACAGCCACCATGGACTCTGAGCACCGGCCTCCAAAATGTGAGGGCTAGGAAGAACGTTTAGCCACTCACAAAAGTATTTAAGCGATAAGTGGCTGGCGTTTATATTTGTCTTCTGGTTTTCTAAACATATATTTAATAGTTTCCACGTCTCCTGGTGCCTAGAGTCTCACAGGGTTTTGTCTAGCCCTAGAAGGTTGAGGCAGAGAAAAGCTGGGGGCCCTGTCCAAATGGATGCTTAAGTCCCTTCCAACATAGACGGAAGTTGAGGTATAGAATCAAAATTAGGGATGGAGAAGAGTAGAAAGAAGACAGGGAGGCTGAGGTAGACAGGCGTTCGCAAATGAACAAGCGGGAGGTGGCCTGAAGAAACTCTAGAAACTTCAGACAGGCACTTGTGGGGCTTCTGTAAGAGACAGGAAAAGGTAATGAGTAATTGTTCTGTCCTTGCCATTGGCAGAACGTAGAGGGAATCTCCTGGGTATGGTATGTGTTGGTATTCTGTCTAAGCTCCACCCCCACAGCTACCTAGCAGCAGCCAGGTATGCTCCGCCCCACAGTCGCCTAGCAACAGCCAGCTGTGCCTGACTATGTAAGGGGTTGCTTGCCGCTCCTCCTCCTCTTACCCTCTCTTGCTCTTTGTTCTTCGCTGCCCTTGTCCCCTTCCCCATCGCCCCCATGTGCTCGTGGCCGGCCGCCTTTCCGCTCTTCTACTCTTCTCTCATTAAACATCTTCATGTGGAACCATGGTGTCTCGGTGTGTTCTGTCCGGGCACAGGCCGAGATGTAAAACCTAACACCGGGGTTTGGGGACTTAGTTCAGTGATAGAGCGCTTGCCTAGCAAGTACAAGGTCCTGGGTTTGGTCCTCAGTTCGGGGGTGGGGGTGGGGGTGGGGAGGTAAGGAGGTGGGGAGGTGGGGAGGTGGGGAGGTGGGGGAACAAAACAAAACTAACACAGGGATTGAACCAGGAACCCTAACAGTATGGAACTGGGGTATGGTGAAAAAGCCCAAGGTTACAGTAGGAGGGGTCACAGGCACAGTGGTACCACCTGAAAGGAGCTGGGCCTGAGAAAAACAGGAGTTTGGATGGGACTCCAGGCCCCAGGCCTGGGATGCCTGAGTGTGTAGGGGCACTGCCCTAAAAGGGAGCCAAGACTGAGGCAGTAACTGCAATGATCACGGTGGCTACTTCTCTGATAAGTGTTTGGGGCAGCCCGAGCAAAGGAATATTTGAAACACCTTAGAATCTATCCCATCTGGAGCAAAAGCGTTTTTGTGTGGTTGTTAATCTGTGTTCTGCCTGTATCTGAGGGTGGGGACCTGAGGGTCTTCCTGTCATTGGAAGAGCAGTACACAGAAGCAAGAGGACAGTGTCGCTGGCTTTACAAACATGCCGGGTGCAGACTGATTAGAATGTGCTACACACGCTCCAGGTGAGTCACCTAATGTAATCAGAAGTGATAAACTGCTCCCGGGCAGAGAGCCCGAGACAGTCCTTGTGTCAATTTCCAGCCCTGGGTTGATTAGCTCAGTAACTAACAGTGTTTCAGGATTTTTTTTTTTTTTCTTCTGCCTGTGACAGTGTGAATGTGATAAATTCCATTTCTCTTCAGGAAGCCTCTTGCCCTTGCTGGTCTCTATTGCTGTCTCTGGTGCATCCATCACTCCCAGAGTTCAAATCCTGCTTCCTGCTCCATCTCTTTCCTCCCACTTGAGGCACGGGCAAAGCCCAGACGTTGCCTGTCTCCTCTCTGTCCTAAAGCAGCGCTAACACGAAGCAGTCGTACGCAGCAGACTTTCCCAAAGATGTTGTGGCTAATGAGAACAGACAGAGCTACTGTTGCCTAGAGCAGGAAATAATTTCAAACTTAACATCAGATGTTATTGTTCCTAGAAATGCGTTGACCATTCCTTCTGTGAAGAATGCCTGCCTGCTTGTGTGTCCCTCCTTGGCATCCCCGGGGCACTCTAAAGCCAAAGCTGTCTAAAAGGAGATCAAGAAATATCCCATCTGTCTATATGGATGGCACTATTTTTTACTAAGAGCCAATGAGTCTACTAACCGCCTACCGTATCTCCCTTAATACTCAGTACAATTCCCCGTTGGAGTCATTCTTTGTGTGCAGCTACTTCCCTGTGAGAGTTTTCTTTTGTTGTTGTTCGTTTTGTTTTGTTTTCTTAGTCTGCAGTTGAGGAAATGCAGGAGTTGGGATCAGAACCCTGCTCCTTCTACTCCAAGCCTATGCTACTAATTGCTATGCGGCCGCCTGCCCCGCCCCGCCCCACACACTCCTTAGATCATCAGAATTCAGATCTGTTACTTACCCCTTAACTCAGCAAAGTTTTCTGTAGAGGCAGGCAAAAATTCCCCTAACATTTTCTCCCATGCAATTGAATCCTTTGCTCTGGCAAATCCTCCCCCTCCCCCCACCCCCAAGAGAACTTTCATGTCTGCCCTGATCTCCTTCCCAGAGGCGGCGCCTCTCTGACTCCTCTAGATAACGTTTTTTGCTGTCTCTGTCCCTATTCCCCTTCCTCATACTCTGTCAACTAAGGAACGAGCCTCATTTCATACCGGGAACTAGAATTCATTTGTTCTACCCCCTTTTTGAAGCAGGGGAACCCATAAAGTGACAACACACACCAAGTCTCTCATTTCTCCCACAGCTGGGGGCAGGGAGGGCTCCCCAAGCTGAAGTTATTTTCCTCCTCTTATCTCCCCGGCCTTCTCAAAGCTAGGTTTGGCATTCCATTAAGCCAGTCTGCCTTCCCGAGTCCTCATAATTCTAAATTATGTCCTTGCCATTGGCTAGGACAATAGCCCCAGATAAGAGGGAGCAGACATTCAAATAGAGTGCTTTTACATGACCTTGGCTCTGACAGGCGAGAACACGAGAAGCCAGTCTGCACAAACCTGAGGGAAGAAATGACAAGTCGGCCGCTCTTAGGAACACACAGTCCTGTCTCCTACACCAAGGGACGATGAGTCACAAGCCAGAGAGCAGATTTTAGACAGTGGGGGTGGGCTACCTATTTGCTGTGAGGCACGCTATCGAGAGAGAGAGAGAGAGAGAGAGAGAGAGAGAGAGAGAGAGAGAGAGAGAGAGAGAGAAAGCCATGCAACCTGTGATGGATGGAGCTCAGCGATACTGAAAGATAATGGTAGGAAGCAGACACAGGAAGCTGGGTTGTAAAAGTGTTGGTTGGGCAGAAGATTAGGGGTCCAGGGGGTCAGGAGGAGTGGAGCTGGCCTGAGAGAAGACCGACTCTGGATGGTGAAGGCCTGTGGCCACGTTCCTGTAGAACAGTGGGGGAGGATAAGCAGGCCCCAAGTAGAGTATAGCAGAAACAGAGGTGGGGGTGGGGTGGGAGAGACTGAGAGTGGCCTGTTCAAAGGACAATGAGTCACCCACTCGGCTTTTCTGTTTTCCTAGCAGCCGTCACATGACAGCAGGCATCTAACGGGTTATCATTTCTTCTTTTAAAGACCTCAAAAATAAAGTAAGAGACCCAAATTCTCAATTTGGAAAATTCGCCCGTGGTGTCAGCACCTCAGAGCCTGAGGAGGTGATAATTCTTGAGCTCAAGGTGAACCTGGGCCCTGGCAATGTTCTCACTCTTGCTGGCTGGAAACTCCGTTTATTTAATGCCGTGGTGATTTGGGATTCTGTCTTAGGAAAACCTAAAAATAACCCAGGCAAATCTTGCTTTAATCAGTAAGCATCAGGGTTGATCCCGACATTCTCGCAGCTGATCACAAACGTTTCCACTGTCTTAGATACTTTAGAAGCTACGGAGCCAGGAACTGTCTCTCGGCCGGAACTAATCTTGGTCACATTGCTACACAAATGTCCTGGCGACTCCCCATCAGTTCCGTTTGTCTTTCCAAACTTCTAGGTATGTGTTCAGAGAGGTTGGGTCATGAGCTCTTTTCCCTAGACACTACTGAAGCAGCCCCAGCTCTAAGTCTGATATAGGGAGTTGGTCTTTTCTGTTAAAGAAGGGGCTGCTTTTCCCAGAACTTTATATTGAGGAACTCTCTCTGCTTCTGACTCAACCTAGAAAGAATCATTCTTCTCACTTACTATCATTGTTTTAAAGGTCACTTTTTAACCAGTCTCTCTTTCCCATTGGTTACTATATATCTCCAGTGCATTCAGACAGGAGATTATTTTAACAGGGAGAGAGAGAGATCGAGGGAGGGAGGGAGGGAGGGAGGGAGGGAGGAACACTTGAGATACCCTGCTCTCTTAGTCATCCGCACATGCTAGGGAACAACCAGCTAAGCCTCCCTTGGGTACATGAAAGTCACCTTTCCCCAGCTCAAAATCACATTTCAAAGGGTGTCTGGGTGCAAAACTAAGGCAAGTAAAACCTACCCACAAAATAGTGTTAAGGGGAACACACTGTTTTCCACAACAGAGCACAGCTGGTCTGTGCTCAGAAACAGCAGTGAGCAACCCAGGCTGCAGGGAGCTGGGGTGGCCTTGAGCAGAGCACCTAACATCGCTCTACATTTTCATTTCATTTAGAAAACAAGTGGGAAGCACCCATTGTGCTTTGGCTCATGGCGACCAGAGGAAAAGAAATAAGTCTAAAAGCGCTTGTAAACCTCAGGGCTTTATCAGTAACACTTAAGAAAATCACAGGGGTGACTCTGTGGGGACATGAGATACCTGGTGCAAAGCTTCTTTGTCAGTGGGTGTGAGCGGTGCCTATGAGCACACACAGGTGCGGGGACTAAAGGCACGTGCCTCTATACCCAGCTTTCTGTGCGTGCGTGCGTGCGTGTGTGTGTGTGTGTGTGTGTGTGTGTGTGTGTGTGTGTTTGAGAGACTCTAGGGATGGAACGGAACTTGGGTTTTCATGCTTTTTCTCAGAGCCTCTTTCAAAATGGCACTTCAGTATCTGCCATTTATGTGATTTAAATCCTACAATTAGCAGGTTATTAATTAATACTCTAAGAAAATACTGTTCTGCTGTTTCTTTGTCTCCCAGATGAACCATTTATCTCTGTTCTTGTCACTTAGGATTCTCTCCACGGAGGAAAAGTGTTTGGAAGAGCTGGGAGGGAACGGAATGACATTTTTCTAAGTGTCTTCTGTCCGGAGACAAAGAGCTTCCCCTTATGCCTCATATGACAATTGACCTGACAACATGGAGCAGATATAGAAGAAAATACACTGAGAGCAACTGACCAGGAGAACCTAGGAGTCAACCAGTTAGAACGCTTTGAGAATCCCAGTCAGATGAGGGAGGTCCTTCCCGGGTGAACAGAGCACATTATGAGGCCATGGTTTCAGGGAGGTACAGTGGGAGGCCGCCCAACCCCCTCTCTCAGCTCTGCTCCCTTCTGAAGCCTGATCAATAAGAGTGTCACAGAGCACTTTTCTAAGAAGGCCATGATCTGAGATTCAGGAAAAAGAGGGAGCCCTTCAAGGCAAGTCGATACCCCAATCTCCTAGTGATTGGCTTTGCTGCCTGGAGTGTGGCGTGCTCAAGATCCCAGACAGTTTGAGGTCCCTATCTGAAGCTTACTCTCAAACTGCCTGATTTTAACTCTTCACCATTTGAGGCAAAATCATTACAAGAGTTGATGTTAATGGGCGGGAAACGAGGCCCCTAATTTTTGCTAAGTGAAATATTATTTCTCCCTCGCCTTCCCATATTACCAGCAGTCGCCTTCACTTATGTGGGGGAAAAAAACCCAAAGAACATTTAACCTCAGTCCTGACAGCTCAGTATGACAGCTGCCACTGTCTTGTGGGATCCTACTTGACACCCTCCTTTATTTACAAGGCAAATAATGCCAGAATTTCCCTCTCCGTTGAGCATTTGGAAGAACAGGCCTGTAGCAATGTAGGACCAGATGGGTAGTGTCTGATCGGGCCTCCCTCTAACCTACCACTCTCTCAACTCTCTGCTGAGCCTGCCTCTACTTCCTGATGCCTGAAGCCCCGTTCTTTCTATATCACCATTCGCTAAGCAGCAAGAGCTTGGAGACTGGTTTGTTTTGTTTTGTTTTTTTATTATATATAAGTGGAGAAGGAAGTTCTTCTTTGAGTGGTATTTTGACTAATAAAGAGTGAGGTTAAAACACATTTCTGCATCTTCCTTGGAACAATGGATCACTATACTTCATAAGTAAATGGGGGATAAAACTTGGTAGGAAGAGAGGGTTCGCTGACAACATATTAAATCTTCTAAACTAGAGAGGCCTGCCTAGTACTACTCCGATGAGCAGGCATGTGGTAGGGAGATGGGAAAGAGAAGCGAAGTGGGTTCTGTACTAGGAAGACAAAAAGAACTAATACTCAAGGGTGATGAGGAACAGCCTAATGTGAGGAGCCCTAGATGCCACCTGAGGCCACAGTGTTGTCCCAGGCCAGGCTGCCACAGAGGGCCATGTCTGGGTCCATGGCCCTACAGCAGCAGGGGTCTGTGTCTATATGTCCATGGCCCATGTTACCACCAATGGATGTCCCTGGATTGGGCTGGGGCCATGTCGATGTCTGTGGGCTGCACAGAGCTGGCCCTGCCCCTCTCTCGCCTGGGAGAGGTGGCCCTGATGGAGTGAGCTCAGGAGAACTAGCAAGATGACCAACTCAGCTACCACCCAGGCCCAGATGCAAGGCTCTGAGCTGGCCTACCCCGGCATCTAGTCCATCTATGAGCTGCTGGCGCCCGTGAAGGGACCGGTTCGTATAACAAAACTGCAGGAGCTCCATGACACAGGGCAACAACAAGGTATCCTAAAGGAGTCCTGGTGAGGATCCAGTATTGATGGTGTCACTGGAGCCAGAGTCATCCAACCAGACCATTGTTATGAACATTTGCCAGTAAAGCTGTTTGGGGGTGGGGTTGGGGGTGGGGTATACACACCTTGTGACACACCACAGTTTCCATAGCAAGATTGTCTTGTTTGATTGTTTTTGTTTTCTTTTGGGATTGGGATGTCTGAGATGCATGATGTGAAATTCACAAAGAACTAATGAAAAATTAGAACAAAACAAAACAATGGATTGCAAGTGATTCAGAAGCCTTCCAAATTAGAGCTGTGCCTGGTGGCTCACACCTGTAATGCCGGCACTCAGAAGATGTATCCAGACAAGACTGGAATCCATCAGAAGAGTCTGTCTCAGCAGACGAGAAACTGGTGATAGAGCTCTCGCCTGGCATTTGATAAGTCCAACACCGTACACAGGAAAGAAAATAGTTTCAAAGTCAATTATGGAGTACCACTAACTGCCTCTTTTAAAAGTAGTTTCTCAAAGTCCTCCGCCCCTCAGTGAACCAATCAAGACGGCGGCGGAGATGGTTACACAGAAACAGGACTCTGAGATTTAAGCTTGTACGGCCAAATTACAGTAAAAATAGTGTTTCATCAATTTATTGCATAGAGATTGCATAAAGAAGTGAACGGTATCTCTGTTCCCTAGGAACTTGATCATTATTTAAATATGTACCTTGAGTTGGAGAGGTACTTCAGAGGATAAAAACAACTTATGGCCGGGTTGAATTCCATCCCCAGATTCCACAGGTGTGAGAAAGTCGTCTCCCAAAGATATCCCTGACCTTCAAAGACACGTGTGAGTGCACACACACACACACACACACACACACACACACACACACAAACATAAATAGTAACTACAGTGGATAGAGGGGATTATGGGGGGGGTTGTGGATTCAGTGGGTAAAGTGTTTGCCATGCAAGCATGAGGGCCTGATTTTGACCCCAACACCCCCATTTCATAACTCAGGCATGATGACACTCGCCTGTAACCCCCGGGATGGATAGGGTCAGAGAGGGGAATTCTGAAGGCTTTCTCTGGACTCTACATGCAAAAGCAAGCACCTACTCGCAACACAGAAATAGAAGGGAGGGAGGGAGGGAGGGAAGAATGGATTGCAAGTGATTCAGAAGCATATTTAAAATTGACTAAAGAAAGTGGTTTTATGAAATTGAAAAGATGGCGGAACGGAGTGGCGCACATAGAGGGAGAAGCGGAACTAGAGCGGGAGTGGGGCCACGGCGGGCAAAGGATCGTGTCCTTACTGAGTAGGGCTCACCTAAGATCCGGACCCCACAGGCCCAGCCTGCCGTCACCCCCGCTGCTGCTGCCACTGCTGTGCCTGGGTTACCCGCATGTCAGCCATCTTAGAGGGCAGGATGATATACAGCCTGGAGTTCATGCAGGTCCTGCTCCAGACACACTGCCCAACTACATGATAACCCTGACTCTTAACAACAAGATATCTGAGATGAAGAATGGTTCATGTTTTGGATTAAGTCGCCACGAAAGACTGATGTCTGTGATTCGTGCTGCTTCCCCCCCTCCCCCATCCCCGCTGCCCAGAAGCGTGCTGTTATCCGTGGCCTGTGCTACCACAGGAAGTCATGTTGAGGTCCATGGTCTGGAGACAGGCTGATGTCAGAAAACATGTTGATGTCTCTGGTCCATGTTGCTACTGGAGACCATGTTAATGTCCACGATCTGTGCCGGTGCTAGAGAGGTTGTCTGTGATAAATACTGCTGCAGGCTACTATGGGCAAGGAAGCTTCTTCTGCAGGGGTGTCGATGACTGCAGACTCATACCTGAAAATGAGAGGCGTGAATGGCTTCTGTGCCAACCTCCCCTGACCCCCACCTCCCGACCCAGAAAAGAAACCGTTCAGGCGTCAAACTACTGAAGAGAGTCCTTTAAATTGTAATAAGCGTAGCTCTTCACTGTTGATGGCTTCTGGGGGGCGGGCTGAGGGGGACCAACACAGAGGACTCTGTTTTCTTTAAAGGGCTGGCCACTGGAAGTTGAGCCATGTTCAATTCAGTCTATGGGCAACACACACTGAACTGGGTATTGGGATTTTTGTTTTCGGTTTTTTTTTTTTGTTTTTTTTTTTTGTTTTGTTTTTTTGGGGGGGGGGGGGTGGGTCTGGGAGGAAGGGGAAGGAGATGCCACGGGGTGAGTTGTATGCAATTCCCAAATAATTAATAAACATTATGTTAGGGAAAATAAAATCCATTAGAAATCCAGGAAATGAATAGTGATGACAGAGAGCTCGCGCTCACCTGCGGGACTCACGGACATTTTCCCCGTCACTCAGGAAACTGGGCATTTTTAATGTTTCTAGAGGGCTGTAAAGCGGTGTGGCTTCTCAGAGGGGACATCTGGCAACAGGAAGTAAGAGCTTCAGAAGGGTTCAGTGCCTTCTCTACTGGAATTTCCATAATTAAGAAGTAAACATACTTTATAATAGGAAAGAAGCTGGAAGCAGTCCAAATGTTCGGTAATGTAGCGTGGACCGAGTCACTGCATATTCATTAGTAAAGTGTGTGCAGAAATTAAACACCATGTTTTCAAAAAACAAATTCCACAGCGTTCACACCATATTGTTGAATGAAAAGCAGCTGACTATACAGCCGTGCATGGTATGAGCTCAAAAGATGCACATACATCCATATATCTCAGGATTGTTGCACATAGACTATTTAACGGTGGCTACTTCTGGGTTCTTTGAAAACCTCTAAATTTCATACTGTGTTGTGTGTGTTATACATACATACACATGTTGTAAGATGTGGATTGTATAGATCTGTTTGAATATAAAATATCAAAGACATTGTTATGCTACGCATCACCTTTGTAATTACCAATAAATGCATTAATCCGTTTTGCGTTTGGTTTATTGAGATAGGCTCTCATGGCCCAATCTGACCTTAAATCTGCTAGGCAGCTGAGATGACTTTGCAGCCCTGATCCTCCTGTCAATGCCTCTAAGTGTTGGGATCTTTGGTACATATACTGCAACTGGAGTTAGCTACCTTTAGGTTCTTCTTCCTTCTACCCTTCTCTACCCTTTTAACCCACTAACTCTAGATAGGAAAGAAGAAAGGGCAAAGGGGGAAAGGGACCATGTTATTGTTCAACTACTTCCTTCTAATTAAGGGTGTCAAGTTTCTTTGGGAAGTTAGGATATGTCATTTCTTCTTTTAGCTGCTTCTTTGCACACAACTACTTAATAAATTGAGACCAACAGCAACCAACCTCCAACCAGCCACCTCCCCTCAGAGGTTCTGTAGTGGCTTGTGTTAATAGTAATGCTAATTACATTACTCAAAAACCTGTTTGCAGTGTCTCACGGGCAAGTAGGACTAAAGGAAGCCTGTCCCCAGTTAGCTTTTGAGTGACTAATAAAGTTACTGGCGGCCAATGACTAGGCAGGGAGACAGGGGTAGGACTTTTAGGATTGCCTGGAGCAGGAAGAGTTGATTCCACCATAGTGAGGGTGTAGGAGACAGACCATGCCGGAAAGGGGCAGGAGGGTGAGAGAGTTGACATGTAGGTACAGGGGGAAAGCGGCCCCAGGAGGGCTGCCCAGCAGTGTCCAGGGCAGTAAAGATAAAATATAGATTTAGTGAATATTAACTCAGGAGTATCAGAAGGGAGTGTGTGTTAGCCATGTGGAGTTAGGGAGTGGCCCAGCCAATGAACTGTTTAAGGTACTTAAAACATAGGGCTGGGGTTGGGGATTTAGCTATGGTAGAGCGCTTGCCTAGGAAGCTTTCAGGCCCTGGGTTCAAGCTCCAAAAAAAAAAAAAAAAAAAAAGGGGGCTGTGTGTGTGTGTGTGTGTGTCATTCAGGAATCCAGAACATTGGGACGATAGAGAGAAGAAGCTTGTGCACACTGACTTGGACGTTTAGGGCAGATTACCAAATTACTGCAATCAGGCCCCTAGCCCTGAAAAGTCCCCAGAATCCCAAATTTCACACAATAGCAGAAACTAACTGTAGCTGGCAAAATCACGCCCGTGCTAGAACACGAAGCAAATCACAGCCAGCCGCTGTGGGGAATCTGAAGCAGCCCCGTATCCCACACCTGGGATTAAAACGAAAACACATTCTCATAATATTTCTCATGTTTCTTAAAGAAACCAAGATTCCAGAATTCTCACTCACGACACCATATTAAGCTCAATAATTCTATTGTTTAAAAAGAAAGTCGTGGAGGGTGCCGGGAGGGTTTAATAGGTAAAGGGGCTTGCTGCGAAGTCTGACAACCTGAGTTAGGACCCAACTCATGCAAGTTGGCCTCTGACCTCCCTGCGTGTGCCACGTGGCTTCTGTGCAGATCACACAAAGGCAAATACAACTTTAAAAAGAGAGAGAGAGAGAAAAAAAAGCAAATATTCTGTGAAGGACCTTCCTGTTTTAGATGTTAAGCAAGTTATGATTTCTTTTTTTTTTTTTTTGCCATTTGGGTTGTATTTTTTTTTTATTTATTTTTGCCCTAAACTGAGGATCTTTTTTTTTTTTTTTTTTTTTTTTTTTTTTTTTCGAGGGCTGGGGACCAACCTGGGGCCTTGCGCTTAGGTAAGCGCTCTACCACTGAGCTAAACCCGCCCCTGAGGATCTCTTATATGCTAGGCTGAACCACCAAGCTGTATCCCTAACCCCAGGAGACTTGTCGATCCTTGAATCTTGTTCGACTTGACCATTGTGACAGGGCAAGCCAGGGCAGAGAGTCATCCACCTTGTATTCTTGCTGAGACCATTTGATCTTGATGAGAAGCTCTGTGGAAAACTACCCAGTTCTATTCTAGGGAACCAAGGTCACGATGTCCTGGCTAACTTATCTAAGCTTCTGCCAAACTGCCTGCTTGTACAAACCTCCCCCTCAACCTAACTGCTTGTCTTAGCTTCTGTTAAACTGCTTGCCTGGGTAAAAACCTCTCCTGCAGCTGCTGAGTGAGATGCCCGGATGCGGTTTTTGCCTTTAAAAACCTACTCTAAACTCTAGATATTATGCGTGGATCCCCAATATGTGTAGTCCCAGCTGAATGGAATAAAGACTTTGAAATGGCTATAAACTGTGTCTGAGTGGTCATTGCTGGTGGGCTTCCCGTGTCTCAAATATCAAGCCACCATTTATTGCTTATTCTATTCTGTGATGAAGATAATGAACTTAAAGAGACAGCGACAGACCTGGCATTTAGCTGAACCCTGAAGGTCTGGCTCCAAAGCCCACAACCCTCCTGTGTGCACACAAATACACTTTCTCCTTTACAAAGGGAACCTGGAAAGCATATCGACTTCATAAACATTTAAATGGGGTTCACCAAGCACAAAAGGAGATGTTAGTTTTGATAAATGAAAGAGCATGGAGTTTGTTCTGGGTTACCTTGAAATTTTGCTCTCAGGGCTACTTGAAGACATCAATCTCTTCCAAGTCCATTAAGTGAGCAACAGAGTTGGGGTTTGAGCTGAAGAGGCTGCCCCGGGATTTCACGCTTTTGCCAGCCACTGCATGCCCAAGTCCAAGACTTGTGAGGGAAGAAAAGGTGTGCTCAGTGTGACTCAGGCTGGCCCTCTGACATCTCCATTATCCAATTGGCAACCACTTTTCTTTCTCAGCTGCGTGGTTGTCTGGAAACCCTCACGTACTGTGCTGTGTTTCCCAATGTTCAAACGCATGCCACTTCTCCGACTCCTGACTCTAATTTTCCTCCTGACAGACATGTCTCTTTACTATAATAAATCCAGTCCCCATCTCAGCCTCCTAGAAATTGATTGCGTTGTCTGGTGAGGCGTGAGAAATTTGTGCTTGAGGATAAGGGTCACTGTAAGAAAATGTAAACGTTTAAAATTAGATGACAAGAATCACACATATTTCCAAAGGAGGCAGTCCTAATGGTTTTCTGAATGCACAAATGATAGCTTTTGTGAAGCTTTTAAAGTGCTTTCCTGCTAACTCTGAAGGACCTGGATTTGTTTTCTTTGAGGTTTTTAATGGAATTGCAACATTTCATTGTGCTCACCGGAGCAGTGAACTGAATATAAAGTGGCAGGCATTAAAAAGAAAGCCAGTGAGCTGGAGCCCAATTTGCATGAAATACGTTATTATTTTCTGTTTTTCCTCTAAAGTATTTAAATGCTCTTATAGGAAATGAAGGTGACTTCTCCTTAAATCTGTCCATCTTTACCGCCTGCCTGCCTGCCTGCCTCCTTCCTTCCTTCCTTCCTTCCTTCCTTCCTTCCTTCCTTCCTTCCTTCCTTCCTTCCTTCCTTCCTTCCTTCTTCCCTCCCCCCTTCTTTCTCTGCAGGTCTTGCTACCTGGTGGCCTCCACCAACGACCTTCCCTGTCATGCCCAGACTGCCACTAGGGGGCAGTCTGATGCCTCCTTCCCTTCTCATCGCCATTTTCTCCACTGTCTCCACACAGGATTTGGAGGTTGTTGACCTGGTTTTTTGGTGTCTTTTGTAGCAGAATGCTCATTACTAATCTCAGCAGTTTCCTACAAAGAAAACGAAAGGCCTCGTCCTTAACACACGCAATAACACATCCTGCTGGAGTATCGAGGCTTAGAGGCAGGAAGGCAGTTAAGGCAAGGCATGAAGAACCACGTTTTTGTTTTTGTTTTTTAAAGGACACCTTGGCTTGGGAAGAAAGACTCCATGTTTAAATCTCAAAATGGTTCTGAAACAGCAGGCTCTCTGATTCTTTGGCCAGCTTTCTTTTCTGTAACTGTTCTGAAATAAGATCCAGTCTTTATTCTGAAGGATGATCACATTTTAATGAAGATATCGAAATGATAAATAGCAGTAAAAAAAAATAATTTAATAGAAAAAGGAAACCACATAATCACATTTCTTTTCCGTTTTCAACTCACTGTAATGGCTTCAATATTAAGGAAGGAGAAAATCATAATCCCCTTTCAAAGTTTAATATAAATTCATTTAAACACAGGAAGAAACAGCTTGCTGAATCCTTTCCCGGTTCTCCCATCCTCACCAGGCAATTTAATTAATGGGCAAACAGCCCAATGGTGGATTTTTCTGATACAATGGCATGAAATGAGTAAGTTCCATCTTTGGACCTAACTCTTTGGCACGCCACCCTGGCTGTGTTACAGAAACAGAACCGAGTCATATGGTTCCTGGAAAGTAATTATTTGGCAGAAACCTACCCTTGGATGAATCCACATAGAGCAAGGACTCAGGTGGTCCTTACTCGTGCCAGGCATGGGGTGAATGTCAGAGAGTGTACGGTGAAGGTATATGTGATGGTTTAATGTGCCTGAGGAGGGGAGGGAGGGCACGTTAAGGGAACACAGATCTGCTAGAGCGAGGCTGTACAGCATCACTACTTCCTCTATTAAATAAAATCCATTTTGACAGTTCATTCACTAGCCATCAGGTGCACGCTGCATGTCTACTGAGCAAAGAGGCTTGCCTAAGAACATAAAAGGTGGGTTTTTTTTAAAGAATTAAAAAGAGGAGGTGGGCTATGCCTTTGGTAAGTGTCCATTTCAAATTTGGAAGTCTGGGGGTTTCATTCTTTTAGAAGTTGCTTAATACGTGCATATTGTACTTCTACCTTGTCCAGTGAGATTGCCTGCCAAGCTTCAAGGCGCCAAGTGAAACACTGATATAGTGTTGAGAAGTAGCCTTTAGACCAACAACCTATTAGTAACATGATAAAGGTAACACAGGTGGTACAAAAGAGATAAGGCATAAGACTTTTAAAACTTCCCAAGATCATCCTCATTATTAGAACTTGAATCAACTGAAGAAGAGTTCAGGGATTTCCAGGATTCCTAAAAGGAACTGGGCAGGTGACAAGACCCACCTCAGACTCTGGGTGAGCGAAGTTTGCTCTGTTTGCACCTCTGAGACTTGCACCACTAACTGCTTCCTGGTGTCTCTGCAAAGGGCTAGGCTAAATGAGAGCCTCACACACAGATGGTGATGTATAAAATAACAACAGAGGTGTCCTTCACACCATGGCTGTGGATTCCATGTTCCTGTCTACTCCTGGCTATCGGCAGGTACAACTCCATGGAACTTTTGAAGGGTCCTAAGAGTTCCTTCTCAAAGGAAATCATTTCCAGGCGACTGAAGACTCTCGCTTGTGCTCACACTTCCCATACATGCCACTAATAACACATTGAGCTTTTACTGTAGGACAGAGCGGGTCAGGTTCTCTGGTTGCCAGCCCTTGCAGCACTCAGTGCTGGTGAGATTTGGTCTGTTGCTCTGTATTGTAATGCTAAATAGTGACCCTGGTAGCCCAGGGATGACAGAATCCTCAGTATGCCAAGTGACACTGTGTGACCTTGCTCCTTAAGACTGTTGGTTGAATAAAGATGATGACAGCCTATAGTTGGGCAGAAGAGAGGTAGAGGAGGTTTTTGCTTCCTGGGCTTGGAGTCTGAGGAGGACCACCAGGAAGAGAGAGAAGGTGGAGAGAAGAGAAGATGTCATGAGATGAATGATCTTGAAAACTGGCCATGTGGGCTGGCCAATCAGAGTAAGAGCAACCTGGGCAGACATGGCAAGTCCTATCTCAGGGTTATTGGCGGGGAAGTAGACATAATAGCATAAAGGGTAGGTATCTGCCCAGCTCTAGTGCTGTAAAGGCTTATCATAAATATAAAGGTTTTGTGGCTTTTATCTGGGAACTGAATGATCTAAGGTGGGGGTAGAACACCCCCCATCCCCCGTTGAGCTTAAATATTTACTACAACCCAGTGCTCCAAGCTTGGTTGTCTCGGTGTGCAGGAAGCCAGTGAGGGTTTGGATTACTTCTGGCAATCAATAAAAAAATTAGTGCATGCAATTCTGTACTGTGATAGATCCAGGCTTCCTGAAGTGATTGCAGCTGAAGATGGATACAGCTGCTGGAGGACAGAAGGCAAGGCTACCCAAGGGCACTTCAGCGGTTAACCCCAGCACCAGCATTACCCAACAGCTTTCCATGTAGACCCTGTCTAGGTGTTGGTATTCTGTCTAAGCTCCACCCCCACAGTTACCTGGCAACAGCCAGGTATGCTCTGCCCCACAGTTACCTGGCAACAGCCAGGTCTGCCTGACACTGTGTAAGAGGCTGCTTGCCCCCTCCTCATTCTCTTGCTCTTCTTTTTGTTCTTCTCCTCTTCGCTCTCTTGCTCTCTTCCCCTTTTCCCTTCTCTCCCCATTCCCTTCCCCCTTCCCTCCACGTGTGCATGGCCGGCCTTTACTTCTTCCCTCTTCTACTCTTCTCTTAATAAACCTTTCCACACAGAACCATGTTGGTGACCCATATGCAGGATTTGATCTCCCTGTGACTACCTGCCACCCCACCCCACCGCTGCGCACGAAAGTGGCCATCCAGCTTGACTCACAAGCTCTCCAGGAGCACTTGGCAAGATCCAGGCGTGGAGAGGGAGCAGAGCGCACCTCTTTCCCTAGCCTAACAAGTCTTAGGACTTTATTTTTCTTATATGCCAAGCAGAGAGGCTGGACTCATGTCGTCTACTGTCCCTTCAGCTCTAAGTTTTATGGTTTGAGTATGGGAAAGCCAAAGAAAGGATTTCAGGCAGGAGCTAGTGAGCCCCTGCTCCCGCTGAATCAAGAATCAGGATTAATAGTTTCTCAAGTAACAACACTGAGTGGTTGCTGTATACGGAGGCGCCATGGACTCTGGATCAGAAAACTCGTGTTCCAAGTCACCTACCACAGTGTGGATCTTGAAGGTCCCCAAAGGGCCATGGGTTGGCAGCTTCGTTCCCAGCCCATGGCTCTACTGGTCTGTCTTAAAAGCTTTAGAAGGTGGGGTCTAGTTGAATAAAATCACATCACTGGGGTCCTGCCCTCAAAGGACACTTGTTTCCTTCCCGTGTCTTTATTTCCCACTTCAGTGGGGTAAACGACTTCCTTCGCTGTGTGCTCTCCCCACCCTTACGATGACTACATTGCTACAGGCAACTGGGCCAAGTGACCATGGGCTGAAATCTGACACTTGTGAGCCAAAGGGATTTTGTCTTAGTGAAGAAAGGTTACTAACACTACCAAAGAGACATCGTATTCTTTGTTTAATTGGTTGGTTGGTTGTTTTTTCAAGACAAGGTTTCTTGGTGTCCTGGAACTCACTCAGTAGACCAGACTGGCCTCAAACTCATGGAGATCCGACTGCCTTTGCCTCCTGAGTGCTGGGATTGGAGGCGTGTGCCACCACTGCCCAGCAGGACATTGCATTCTCATGGAATTGGGAGAATTCATGACCATGGAGCCAAGTTCAAATCTTGATTTCACTTGCTAGCTGTGTTATTTTTGTGCAACTTATTAGCTTTTCTGAATCTGTTACTCCACCGTTAATCGAGAGTAAACAAACTACTAGACAACAGCTTACAATTTAGAGACGCGGCTTAAAATTCGTTAAGCACTCGGCTTACTATGAGAACAGAATGTATATTAATTTTTATCACAGCAGCTTCTCTGAGATCGCTTGGAGAAGGGGAAACTAACATGCCTTGAGTTCCAGCTTTGTGCCAGAAACTTCTATGATTATATCACTTAATCTCGATGAAGCAAATGCTGTTATCTAAATTTAACTTACCTTCTCTTTTCCCAGATGTAAAATGAACATAATAATACCTTTGCTACCTAGCCTGAAGAATTCTTAGGAGGATTAAAAACCTCTCGCATGAAAGGACTTTGCAAATTGCCTTTTTTCCCCTATAAAGTGAACATAATAGCTATTGTCTTAGGAAAAGCTGTGTTGTAGCATGAAAAGAATTTTCCATCACCTCACATAGGCTTTTTCAGAGTCATTTGTCCAGTTATTTAGCATAGGGTTTCTGCTCAGAGACTTCATAAGCAGGGACACCAAAATAACTCCCAGGAAGCTAATGTGGGTAGTTAAAAAGAGCTAAACTGACTCTGTAGTAGAAAAACGAAGGCTCGATTTAAGAAGATAGAACAGAGACTTTTTTAAAAATAAGATTTGTCTATTTTTATATCTGTTCTTGTCTGCATGTATGTATGTGCACTACATATGTGTAGTGCTCACAAAGCCAGAATAGAATGCTGGATCCTCTGGAACTGGAGTTATGGATGCTTGTGAGCCCTTATGGAGGTGCCGGGAACTGAACCCAGGGCCTTTGCAAGAGCAGCCAGTGCTCTTAACCGCTGTGCCGTGCTTCCAGCTCTAGAGGAGACATTTGTGCAAAGGAAATAGCATGAAAAAGGAACAGGTAGAAAATAGTCTCAAGCTGTCCTGGAACTTGTGGAAATCCTCCTGCCTCAGCCTCCCAAGTGCTGGTATTACTGGCATGAATCAACACACTCAGCAAAATCAGTTTCAACAACAAAATCTCTTTTGTTTGGTTAGTTTTGGTTTTTTTGAGACAAAATTTCTCTGGGTAGCACTGGCCATCGTCCTGTAACTCACTCTGTGAACCAGGCTGACCTCGAACTCAGAGATGTGCCTGCCTCTGCCTCCTGAGTGGCTGGATTAAAGGCATGAGCCACCACCACACCTAGCAAGTATTGACTCTCAAGTGCAGCAAAAATATCCACTGAGCCTCTTAGGAGCCAGGCAGTGTTCCCGGGATGTATCAAGTGTGTAAATTAAAAAGGAACCTGTTTCCAGGTGATGAAACCGCCCGTCAATACTGCAAATGAACAAGCTCCAGGGCAAGCGATCAGATAACACGGATGTTAGAAGTGTCAGGTACCAGAGGAAAACGGTGGAGCATGTAGGGTGATCTGGAGTGACAGGACTAGGTAGCAAACGTAGAGGGGTCAGACGGGGTTATGTGGAGAAGGTGACAGCTGTGCAAACGCTTGCAGAAAGTGTAGGAGTGAGTCCAGCGGATACACGGAGATGAGCTGCAGGCAGGATAAACAGGTGGGGGGCAGCCTTTCCCGACTCCGATCTGCAGCACTAACACCCCCAGGGCTGTTTCAGAAACACCCCATTTTTTAAATTTGTTATTCAGACGGGCCCAGTAGTGCCTTTTCAGTGCCTTCTGGTGCTCCGCCAATGAAAGCACTTCTAAACGGAAGCGGAAGTCTAGTTGACTTTTGCCAAGCCTTCTGCCCTGCTTGTCTGAGACCAACACAGCTGGCGTGAACGGAGCAGGGGGAGGGGAAGCAGCAGAGGAGGTGAGGTCCCCAGAGGTTCGGCTGAAGGTTCTTGTGCTAGATCTTGCCTTCGGTACTGGAGTTTCACCCATGCTGTAATTTAGGTTTTCACCCAAGTGGGGAAAGCAGATGGTAACACTAGCTAACCCAGCTTAGGGAACGTGACAAGAGGCTCCAATCACAGAGTCGAGGAAAGTGCATGTTATGGCAGGGGAGCCAAACACCTCACTATAATTAACCGTTTTATCAGCTGCCTTGAAAACCTATCATTGAGAATTTCCAGAAGAAAAAGACTTGGGTTTCCCAGTTGCGACTGTTTGGAACCTGGTCACTGGGGTTTCCATAAGCCAAACTATCATTAAACATTCCTACCATTGAAGGGGGTCATTAGGAGTGCAGGTCCATTGGATTCAAATTTATATTTATTTTGGCTGTGAATCTCTATATAGATTTGTGTCCCTCAAGCAGGGGGGGGAAAAGGATGATGGTAATTTCTGATATTTTTTCCTTATGGTGCTGGGAATTTAACCCAGGGCGTTACACATGCTAGATAAGCCACTCTACCACTAAGCTCCCGGCCCAACAAATCTTTAAAAAGTATATTTTCCCCCTCAAAGATTTAAGTGGCTAGAACAGCTAGAGCTTCAGTAAATTGTGGACATTTGAACCCAACTGCTTTGCTTGGAGGATGTTTAATTTTCAGTCTATCCACAATTAACAGCATTTCCCTCGTCTTCACCATCTTGGCTATCCTGCAGTGTTGAACTCTGTGCAGATTTTTGCACCAGGGGATTTCTTGGTAAAGGCTTCACAAGAGCAGGTCCTCAGGAAAGCACTGTCCCCCGGGAGAAACGCTTTTACTGTGGGTACAGTCCCGGTGTGGGGTCAGGCCTCTGCACTTCAACAGGGCCCAACAGGGAGGGCGCTTCCCAAGCGTAAAGTCTGCTCATCCTGAGCTTCTTCCAGCTTGGTTCTCAGATGTACCCTGGGAAGATACATCTAATTTAGGAAGATACCAGATCCCGGATTGCTTCAACACTGTGTTAGTTTCATGGACCAGATTCAGCCCTGGCATTTTCCCGAACCAGTCTTGGTCTGTTTCTGATGTTTTCTTCATAGTGTCTCAGTAGCTGGGGTCCCCTGTGAGCCCTTAACCCCCCAACTCACCTCAAATCACAGAGATTTCTTGTGCTTAGGTCCATCTTCCTCAGTACCTCTGTCTGCTGCCCATATGAAACAACTCTAGCTGGGCTGTACATACACACACACACACACACACACACACACACACACACGATTTATTTATTTTTATTTTATGTGCAGTGACATTTTGCCTGCATGCATGTCTGTGTGAGGGTGTTGGATCTTCGAGTTACAGACAGCTATAAGATGCCGTGTGGTTGCTGGGAACCTAACCCAGGCCCAGGTCCTCTGGAAGAGCAGCCAGTGCTCTTAACCGTTGAGCCACCTCTCCAGCCCCCCCCCCACCTTTATTTTCCAGGTCAGAGCTACTCATCATTTCAAAGTCAGGTCTTGCACCATCTTGAGTGCACGAAGCAGAGTGTAATGACAGAGGACCCTCAAAGCTCTGTACTGTGCCTGTGATCTCATCTCAAGGGTCAGAAACCATGGCGGCTGGTGAGTAACACTCTCGCTTACTCAGAAGACTTCGAGAAAGTCCCTCCAAGCTCCTGAACTCCAGGCTGCCTTCTGTTGCCACCAGGGATGAATCACAGAGCCTGCCGCCAGGAATGTGACATTTGGGGACTATATATGTAGGACTTGTGGCAGGGAGTGGCAATGGGAGGAGGAATGACACAGACATGTCCAGAACAAAGGACGAAAGGATCTCATCCTCCACTCCGTGACCATCCTGAGAATTTTAAGAGCAAAGATTGTGTTTGGCAATGAAGAAACAGGTTCAGGCAGCTGCCTGACAAGCTCACGGAGCTCTGTGACTTCCCACAACTGAAACAAGCAGCACCCTCCCTCCTCCAGCAGAGACCCCCCCAAAATCCCTTAAATTAAATCCCAGTCATTTTACATTATATTATTATAATTAAATCAGACTACAAAAGTATGATATAAATATATATTATATATTAAAAGTATACATTACATGTATATTGTATTATCTAACAATCTAAAATTAAATATATCTTACACTGTATTATATAAAGTTAAAATTGGAAAACAACATAATGTTGCAGCCTGTGGACAGAACACGGTCTAATACATGCTAGCTGTAATTATTACGTTTATGTCTGGCCTGAGGATGAGACCAGTACCATTTGTTCCCTCAGATTCTAAATCCTTAACACCCCACTCCCATGCCTCTACCCACCAAGTGCCTCCACACCTGCCACACACATTCAGCACCAGGTCTCAGCTCAAATCTCAGTAAATGAACAGTGGCTCCCCCTCCCCCCTGCACCCCCTGAGCACTCTAATCAGCCCAAACCAAAACTACTCGAGGGTGGGAAAATTAATATTAAATCCCAAATGCTAAGCAAACATATTGTGGGGAGCTTGTTTGGGTCCTGATTCAGACAAACCACCTATACAAGGACACTTTGGAGACAATCGGGGGAAGTTTAATTACAGACTGGGTAGACCATGATGTCAAAATACGATTGTTAATTTTGTTAGTTGGGATAATGACACTGTGGCTGTTTTCTTAAAGGTCAGTATTTTTGAGAGTGTCAGAGGTGAAATTATGTGATGTCTGGCATTTGCTTTAAGGTGTCTCAGCAAATGACAATTAGAAAAAGAAACAAGTCCTTAGCCACATAGCTCAATGGCAGAGTGCTTGCCTAGCATACACAAGGCCTTGGGTTCCAACGCCAATACAGCCAAAAGAAAAACAGGACTAGATCAAATCAGTGGGTCAAACACTTAATCGTGGAATGTTGGTGATAGCCATATGGCACCTTATTGTTAGTGTCTCTACTGTGGCCTTCATGAACAAGATGGTTTTGCTGACCAAAAGATTTCAACGGTAGAAAGTCGAGGCTGTGACCGACTGTTCAGAAGATAGTAAAGAATACAGTGAGGATGGCTAGAACCCGGACCAGAGGCGAAAGTCCTGAGGTTGGATGAGTTCTGGTGAGACTGAAATCTGGATCCCTGGAGTCTAGGAGTGAGAGGAGCAGACTAGCAATGTGGCAGAGACTAGGGAAAGAGACAGGGCAGGAAACCTATGCTGCTTGCAGGTCCTTGTGTCCTGTGGCATCTCTAGGTATATCGGTTTGAATAAGAATGGCCCCCCATAGGCTCATAAAATTGAGTGCTTAGTCATCAAGAAGTGGCATTACTTGAGAGGAGTTAGGAGGTGTGGTCTTGGTGGAATAGGCGTGGCTTGGTGAAGGAAGGGTATTGCTGGGACTGGCTTCTGGGTTTCAAAAGCCCAAGCCAGGGTCCATGCCTCTTCCTGTTGCCTTCAGATACAGATGTAGAACTCTCGGCTCCTTCTCTAGCACCCTGTCTTCTCTAGCACCGTGCTTCCTGCCACAATAATAATGGACTAAACCTCTGAAACGGTAGCAAGCCTCAAACAAATGCTTGCCTCGGTCACGATGCCACTTCATGGCAATGGAAAACTACGACACTGGGAATGGTGCAGCCGCTTTCCAAGAGAGCACAACTAGTCCTTGGCTAGACTTCCCTATTGAAATAGAGGAAAGTTAGGATTTCCTTTTTGCCCCAGTGTGTACATGTCCTAACACTGTGAGGGGCCAGGTACAGGCTGCCTCTGCTCTCAAAGTATTTCTACTCCCTCTATTAAAAAAAAAATCTCTCTGGGGGCTGGAGAGATGACTCAGTGACTAAGAACACTAACTGCTCTTACGGAGGACCTGGATTTGGTTCCCAGCACCGAGATGGCATCTTACAAATTACCTGTAACTCCAGTTTTAGGGATTTTCAGCATAAAGTGGAAAGAGCTAAAATCACATTATTTTCTTCTTTCTAGGGAAATCAGACAGATGAAGGTCCTAAGAGATGGGAAAATGACGTAAAACTGACGTTATTTATTTTCTAGTGTGGCTGAGCACTATGCCCTGAACCCAGTGGTCAAATAGGCAGCCAAGCCTGTGCTCCGACAACATTGACGGTGCTGGGAGACAGTACAAGAGGACGTTCACTCATAACTCTGACATCCAAGACGTTTCTCTCTTGCGACACCACGGGGTGCCGCTTCAACCTCCATTTCTGAGTTCCGTTTTTGTTCTTTTCATTATTGTTTTTGAAACAGGGTCTTGTGTATCCGAGGCTGGCTTCAAACTTACCAAACAGCTGTGGGTGATTTCCAGCTTCTGATCCTCCTGCCTCTACCTCCCAAGTATTAGGATTACAGGCTGGTTGGTGTGATGCTCAGGGTCAGGGTCAAGTCCAGGGCTTCATGCACACTAGGCAAGCATTGTGCTGACTAAGCTAAATTTTTCTGTCTCGGTCCCTGAATATCTGAAATGTGCTGGAAGAGAGAGAGAGAGAGAGAGAGAGAGAGAGAGAGAGAGAGAGAGAGAGAGAGAGATTGAGAGAGAGAGAGAGAGAGAGAGAGAGAGAGAGAGAGAGAGAGAGAGAGAGATCCATGCTTTGGTGGGACATTTAAGGAGTTAGAAAAATAGTCCCTGAACCTGGCTCCAGGAAAAACCCACCTTTCTATGTAGCAGGAATAAAACTATTTTCTTTATATTTTTTCTTGAGTTAGTTTTTCCATTCTGATAATATGGTCCCTCTTTTTTTTTTTTTTTTGTTTCGTATTTATTCAGGTTTTTTGAAAATATGGCATAACTGATTAAACAGTTAGTTCCACGTGGTGTTTTGAAATTCTTCCCAACTGCAGGCTGAGTGACCTGGGGGTTAGAGAGACAGCCAAAGTCCGGAAGCTTCAGGATCTCCTTGGTGTCAGGATCTCCCTCAGTGATCTCCTGATCCAGGGCTGAGACCTCAGGAACATAATAATCTCTCTCTCTCTCTCTCTCTCTTCTTCCTGCAACTTGATGGAGATGCCCTCTAGGGACCTCTCTGAACCGCTTCATCAGACACGTGACATGGCCGGCTATGTTGTTCCGGCTTTAATGGGATGATGGCGAAACTCAGACACGCCGCTTGTTGGTGTGGAAGTATTACCCAGGCGCGTGTGGTATTTGATGATGACTACCGCCTTCTTCAGTCCTGGTGCTAACGCGCCCAGGTTGATTGGTCTCAGTAAAAGAGCAATATGGTCCCTCTTTTCTTTGAAGTCTCTGCCCTCTACATCTCCTCAGGGCCTGGTGAGGCTGTCAGTCCCAAAACCCCATTCTTTTCCTTGTTCCCCCAGAGAACAAGCTGCCATAAGAGGACCAAGCACATCATCATCTTGGCCATGGCCTTTGGCTCTGAGGCAGGAAAATGACAGAAACAGGTCAACCATGTCCAGGTCAGCAGTGCACCATCCAGCAAAGCTGGTTTCCGCAGCAACAATGTCCTTCCGGCTGGTTCAGATCCTTGCAGCCATGACCCTTGGCCTGGCTCCTAGGTATATGCTCACACTCTTTGCTCTAGAGTGAAGAATTACTACATACGTGGGACTCTGCCTAGGTCTGATGCTAACCAAGAAGTCAGGGTTACAAGAGCATAGAGCTTCTTCCTGTGGCTTGTCAGTCCAGTCTCATTTACTACTCTGGGATCTTCTGAGGTAGGGATGAACCAATGAACCATGATGTCATCATTGCTGTTAAAAAAATGTCTCACCCATGCATGAAGTATGTGTGCATATACACATATAGGGGGTGTGTGTGTGTGTGTGTGTGTGTGTGTGTGTGTGTGTGTGTGTGTAGAGAGAGAGAGAGAGAGAGAGAGAGAGAGAGAGAGAGAGAGAGAGAGAGACTTTCTGTGACTATAAACTTCCAGTCCCCTTCTCCTTCCAGAAAGGAGAGGGAGAGGAATATGGAGTTTTGAAGAACTAGGCTGGTTAACAAGACTACAACCACATGCCAGGAGAGAGGACAATGTATCAAACTCCTCAGGCAAGGACCTGAGGCTCCTATGTCAGCACCCTTCCAGCCTTCTCTCTGTATATCTCTTCATGTGATTGTGTATTTCTGTCCCTTGATAGATCCTCAGTAATGAATAGTGCTTTAGCTAGTAAACATTTTTTTGTGTGTGTTTTAGTTATGAGAGCTATTACAGCAAGTGATGAAGAAGAGCATTGTGGGAGCCTGTACCTTATAACCACGTCAGATAGATGCTGTGGGGAATGGGGAACCCACACTCTCAATTGCTGCCTGAAGCAGAGTTTGGGGGGTAGGGGTAGCTATCCGGTGACTGGTAGTTGAGCTAATGCTAACTTTAGGTAGACAGTGTCAGAATCGAGTGAAACTGTAGGTTTCCCAGTCAGTAACTGCCCGGCGGAAAGGTTGGGGAAGAGTTTGGTATAGGGAAAATGTCTCACATGCTGGTTTGGGGAGCATTATATGGTGAGCGGGAGGTAGAGAAAATGATTTCTCCTACATAGTTCATGAAAAGAAATTCTCCAGAACCTGGAGCTGTGCCAAGCCTCTAGGAGCCTTAGAATAGTAACACCAGTTGACTCTGACAGATCTCAAAAATTACCCTTTCCCAGGTAAGGGATGCTTATGTTAGCCAGGGATGGACAGTGCATGAAAGGAAATGACCTGTAGTTACCTCTAGACTTTCAATAGGCTGCCACGACTCTTAAGTATCTCTCTCAAGGCCCACAGTGTTTATCCCAGTCCCTTTCTATGCTTCAGAAAATACCAGTTTCACCAGAGAGAACTGACTACTCAGGGGACCAACGTGTACTTGAAATACTTTAGAATGGAGCAAGGAATATGGGAATTCCAAGTAAGTTTGCACTCAGTGTCTTTCAAAGGTGACCTCAAGCTAGTGACAGGGGCGGGGGTGGGGTGGCTGTTAGAAGTTTGTGGCTGTGGGAAGGGTGTGCTTTATTTGCTCTGGAAGACACTGTTTACTTCCTGGAGGAAGGCCAGGTTCCACTTACCGTACTTCCGAGTGAAGACTTGAGTTGAACTTACCTAACACCGTATTTCTTTACTCTTGAAGCACTTTTTAGAAACTGCCAGCTAAAGGGGCTGTCCAGCCTCCCACTTAGCTCTGTATCTGTTTCTTTGCACCCTGTTGCTTTCTTCATCTTCTTTAAATAGGCTGCCTTATCTCCCACCAGAGGCAAAGGAATGCATGAATAACGGAATCCTGCAGATCAAGTCTAATCGGCAGTTGTCACTGCTACCCACAGTGTGTTGGGAGCCTGCCTGCCCTCTGACTTGTCTCTGGAGGCCTCAGGCTGCCATGCCCTGCTAGTGTGTGTAGCCGCTCCCTCAGCCGGTCTGGGTTTTCAAACCTGTAAGGCTAATGAAAGCTCCACTCAATTTATGACGTCCCACCATAAAAATGTTGGCACGGCTTGCCCCATTCTATCCTCCTGGCTGCTGATAAAATAGTCTGTTATTCTAGTTGGAAACAATTTTGACTCAAGGGATTTCTCAGCCAGAGGTAAAACGTTTCATTGTATCTATCCTGGTGGCCATCTGAATTTATAGGTTTTAATGTTCTCCTGTCAAAGAGAATAAACCAGATATGAAGTGTGACCTTTGGCCAAGTTATTCTCGGGAGACGGAATGGTTTCTAAGTTGATTGCTTAGTATAAAAAAAAAATAAAATAAAATCGAATTCCCTTACTTGCATTTTGCTTTAAGCTACCCTTTTGACACATAATTATCAAAAACATCTCAGAGGTCAGTAGTGGGCATATAAATTTTCTGCAATTGGACAACAATGAACAATCAACTACTTAATATCACTTAAGGGTTTTTTTATATTAAAGGGAATGAAAAATTCATCTTGAGGTTCTGTTGTTTGAAACACAGAAAGATAAAACTGTAAGAAAAGGTAAAACAAGCAAGTAAACAAACAACAAACAAAGAGTGTGGGGGATGTGGGTCATCTGGTGGTAGGGTGTTTACTGAGCATGCCCGAAGACTTGGGTTCCATCTCCGATACTGCATAAACAGACATCAGGCATGATGGGACATAGCACTGGAATACAAGAGATCCTATCTCCAGAAAACAAAATTCTATCTACATCTATGTAAATAGACAGACAGACAGACAGACCAGACAGAATTGAGTTCTACGTACAGTGTGTGTAGTGTGACTATACCTCTCTCTCTGTGTGCAGCACTGTCCCATTGAGAGTACCTCTTACCAGGAAGCCCCTCCATCTCAGGCAAACAGGAACATTTGGTGAGCCTAAAGTGGGCCAGGCACAAATCTCTGGCCATAGCCAAAATAAATAGGCCAATCAGCAGCCTCTACTACAGATGCTTACTGTTTGTCTCCATTTCTTGGTATGCGAATTTTTTAAAAAAGGGTTAAAATACTCAACTTCCCGCTCGCCTTGCTGTAACGAGCGGCTCCAATTCATCACTAGGCAATTTGCAAATGGGAGATGCTATAAAATTATAAATAATAGCTTGCAAGTGATTTTAATGTAGCCAGGAGGCCTAACCTGGCAGACGCCAAGGTCTTGCTGTGTTATTGCTATGCTGTCTCTGTGAAGAAAATGTAGTCCATTGTGTGAGTGATTTTGCGTTTCTCTCGCTCCTGCTAATGCTGGGCCACCTCTCGGGACAATGCAGGACAACCTTGGCTCCAATTTTGTTTAACCAGCTGGACGCAGCCAAATTATGGCCTTCTTTTTAGGTGGAGCATATTTTTGTGGGCTGTGGGAGACCTGTAATTCCCCTCCCCCCTTTTCTTTTTTTGCCCTTTTTTTTTTCCATGCAAAACCATTTATAGCTTTGGGTGATGTAAAATCCGCAGGGTGCCTACAACAGTGTCATGAAACCAACGGGTTTCCCACAGAAGCCAGCTGGGACACGACGGAGCCAGAGCCTCACCCAGGTCTCTGTCCAACGAGCTCTCCACTCCGCCCAGCATCAGTGCTTTTTTTTTTTTTTTTTTTTTTTTTTTTTGCTGCTTCTTGTTCACAAGAGCTCTCAAGCACTGGTCAGGCTTTCCTTCTGTGGAGAGAGCTATTGTTTGGTGCTGTGTGTTTGTGCATCTGTAAGCACCTGTCTGTCTAATTTGCTAGCTTCAGAACCATGGCAACAGCCTCCTGGTTTTGCGCTTGTATCCTGGACTAGAGACAAAGCCGCCCCTCCCAGCGCCCCCAATTAGACCCAGCTCTGTCTTGACCTTGCTGAGATATCTCAGGCAAATCGCCCAGCTTCCCAGGACTTCTCTTTTCTAATCTGCCAAATGAAAGACTTAGGCTAAGTTGGCGCTAACACACACATTTTTGGATTCAATGCCAGAGTGCGGAGAACTAGTGGGGTAAAGGGGAAAGGGAGAGGAGTACAGTGAACAGACTACGTGGACCCTGAAAGGAAACGTGGGTATGGAATTGCTGCGATGAAACCCATTGCTATAAAAATCAATTTAAAGGAAAAAAAGAAAAAGAAAGAAAGAAAATGTGGCCGTCATAAGGCCCTCAAAAGACTGGCCAGCAAACCCCTGAGAATAAGAAAACAAAGTATCCAGAAGCCAAAAGAAAAGTAGTGTTAGTTGTTTCTAAGGAAGCAACACAGAACTCCACTTACAATGGCGGATCTTCTTACAAACAGAATAGCTGCACTTGCATAGCTGTCACCAGGAGACACCGAGCAAATGGATTCTGCAAATGCAGGTTCCTGACAGTGACTTGATGTGGCTTGTCTTCTCCAGGGAGGAGCAAGGAAGCTGGAATCCTCAATGTGGCATAGATTGCTTTCACAGACCTTATGCTCCTGGCCCTTTGTTCTTTAACTTGGGGATCTAGAAATTCTACTGTGACTGGGATCTGATCATTCCAGTGATCAAGAGGATATTATTGCTGGTTGTCATGACTCACAGCTGTCATCCCAGCACTCACTTTGATTTTGAGGTTAGCCAGGGATGAACAGTAAGTTCCAGGCTAGCCTGGGCTACCCAGTGGGTTCCAGGCCAACATGAACTTCAGAGTAAGACCTTTTTTTTTTTTAAATTAAACAAAAAATTAAAAATAAAGGTCTTATTAACCGAAGCAGGCTCTGGAGGAAGGTATCTACCACTGAATGCTTTAGCTCCTGCTGTTACTGGTGGGTCTCAATTATTACAATTCCCTTCATTCTAATTAATTTCGTGGCTAGTATGAAGTCTATTTTAGATTCTTTTATCCTGGAGTCCACAAGGGAATGCACAATAGTAATAAAGATCAGGAAGCTACTTTACCATTTTAAAATTCATCCGGACAATGAAAATTCCCCTGAGTCCCTGATCCCTTAAAGAAAGTTACCTTCACAGTCCTATCTTTAGGCAGGTCCATTAATGACGGTTGTCCCAGATGAAATCAAGTCCAGTCCCTATTCCCTGTTTCACCCCAGGGATGGCTATCTTTATAGTCTGATTCCCTAACCCCTCAGCCAGAAGCACTTTGTGCCTTGGATGGATCTTGTTAGATGGCTCAGTGGGTGAGGCCACCCACGGCCAAGCCTGACAGCCTGAGTTCAGTCCTCAGGACCCACGTGGTCAAAAGAGAGAACTGATTTCTTCTACAGTTCTTTGACCTCCATACCTAAATTGTGACAAGTCTTTATGTGCACACACACATGTGCACACAAAGTAAATAAATTAAATGTCATTTAAATGTGTTAATGGATTTTAATTGACATATAATATTTATGGTATACAGTGTGTCACACACACACACAGGGTAATTGGCATATCTATCGTCTCAGACATTTATAATTATTCTCTTAAATATCTTATTATAGAAAAAATACATTGAGAGGATAATTAACAAATTTTCAGTACCTATCACTGATTTTCCCTTTAACAATTTATTTGACACCCAATTATATTTGAAGTCCAGAATAGATCATGTTAAACATCCCTTTTATAAATATACTTTTATAAGTTTTGGTAATGCATTTTGAAGTGATAAATGGATATTGGCTGGGATTTAACTCACATTAGCTCATATATAAGGCCCCAGGTTCAAACTCCAGTGCTACAAAATAGAAATAAGCAATAATAGTTACAATAGAATACAGAAGGTGACCATTCTTCTTTTTTGTTCTTCTTGTACTTAAGACAGGCACATGTGCCTGAAATCTCCATGTTGAGGCTGAGGAAGGAAGATGGTAAGTTCAAGGCTGGGCTACCTAGAGAGAAACTCTCTCTGAAAGCAGAGAAGAAACAAAAACACACACACAAGAGCTGCATAATCATATCAGCAAAAAATAGTCCGGTGTGATGGCACGCCTTTGGAGTTCTAGCTACTCTGGAGCTGTGGCAGGAGAAGCTCTTGAACCCTGGAGTTCAAGGCCAGGATGGGCAGACACTGACTCAAAAAGAGGAATGAACGAATGAATGAATTAAAATAAATATAGCCCTAAAAAGAGAAAGGCACACAATTCACTTGACAGTGTTCATATCTACCTTGTAGTTTGAACTTTGATCGTTTGGTTACGGTCTGATATGATAATAGTTTATGTACATAATTTTCTAGTAATCAATAAGTAAATATTAACAAAACTGAAATGTCTACAAAAGGTCCAGTTGAGGCAACTCCTAGTTGTACATGTATGCACGTTATCGTCATTCATTTTAGGTTTTGTAGTTAGGGTTATCGTTGCTGTGATGAAACACCATGACCAAAGCGACTTGTAGAGGAGAGGGTTTATTAGACCTACACTCCCATATCACTGTTTATCACTGAAAATAGTCAGAGCAGGAAATCAAACAGCTCAGGAACCTGGAGGCAGGAGCTGATGCAGAGGCCATGGAGGGATGTTGCTTAGGGGCTTGCCCTCATGGTTTGCCCAGCCTGCTCTCTTATAGAACCCAGGACCACCAGCCCAGGGATGGCACCACCCACAATGGGCTTGACCCTCCCCTATCAATCACTTATTAAGAAAATGCCTTCAACCAGGATCGTATGAAGACATTTTTCTCAATTGAGTTCCCCTCCTTCAGGTTACTCTAACCTATGTAAATTGACATAAAATTAACTGGCACAGGTTTTAAAAAAAATAAGGGGTTGGGAATTTAGCTCAGTGGTAGAGCGCTTGCCTAGCAAGCGCAAGGCCCTGGGTTTGGTCCTCAGCTCCGAAAACAAAAAACAAACAAACAAAAAAAAAAAATTTTTACCATTTTACTTTTATAGATATTCAGAATCAGTAATACATTTCATGGATGATAAAATTTTTCATTTATAACAATAGTAGGTTTTATAATTTGTTCTGTTTCACTATTTTAAAAAGATTAAGCACAACTTGTAAAAGCCCCAAAATATCAGCTAAAATGAGTTGGTGAGATTCAAACTCTCTAATTTCTTTTCTTTTTAAAAAATTTTTAATTATTTATTTTTATTTTATGTCCACTGGTGTTTTGCCTGCTTGTACTTGTGTGTGAGGGTGTCGGATCCTCTGGAGCTAGTGTTACAGCCTGTTATAAGCTGCCATGTGGGTTCTGGGAATTGAACCTGGGTCCTTTGGAAAAGTATCTAGTTCTCCTAACCACCAAGTCATCTCACAGATCCCTCTAGCTAATTTCTAATATCTTTTTTCTTTCCTTTTTTTGAGATAATGCTGTGTGACTCACACAGGCCCCTCTGAGCTTTCGATCCCATGTCTCTACCTCCTGAGATCTGTGATTACCCAGCTTCAAATTTGCTTTGAATTTTTACTTAAATTTTTTAATACATTTATTTAATTTGTATATATGTGTGTGTGAGTGTGTGTGTGTGTATGTATGTGCTTGCTCATGCCCTAGTGCATAAGTGGCAGTTGGAAGTGCCATGGTGCACACGTGGAAGTCAAGGGACATCTTACTTCCTACCGATGATGCGTCTTGTTGCTGTCGGCGACTTGGCTGCTGTAAGCCCATCGCCTACCTTTCCTGAGCCATTGCCCCATACATATGTTTGTGAGTGTGTGAGTGCGTGTTTGTGTATGTGTGGTTATACATGTGTGTTCAGGTGCACATGTGAGTGTACTTCAGAAACCACCCACCTCATTTTCTGAGACAAGTTCTCTCACTAGGACCTGGAGTTCATGAACCAGGCTGGCCAGAGAAACCCAGGGATCTTCCTGTTTCTGGCTCAACATGCCCGGTTATTTCACATGGGTGCTGGGCTTAAACTCAAGTCTTCAAACATGTTCCACAAACACTTTGGTGACTGGGTCATGTCCTTGTCCCTGCTTCAGATATATATATATTTTAACACAGTCTGGACACTGCATTATATGGTTACCTGGTCTCCCTGCCTGTGGGGACACATTTCTCTTCTATTTCTCTGACGTTACTATGCCATATTATGGTCCTTCTTTGTCTGCTGTCCTTGACTTTGTTTACAGTATTTTAGATTGGACCCAAACATTTAGCTTTGAAAATTCGTCAAGGTAGGTACATAGTCAATTGGCCATCAAAAAGGGGCTCCAATGGGTGATTCTTCCCTTTTGTATTTAGATAGGTCAGTTAAAATGGAAGTTAGGGGTTGGGGATTTAGCTCAGTGGTAAAGCACTTGTGTAGCAAGCTCTGGGATGGGGCCCTAGCTAAAAACAAACAAACAAAAAAACAAAACAAAACAAAGAAAACCAACAACCCCACCACTACCACCAAAAGCCAAAATGGAAGTTGGCTTGCTTTAAAGTATCATTGAAAGTTTCGGGAAGCAACCGGCACATGCAAAGTCCTACATACCAGCTTCCAGTGGGGCATACTATCTAAGTCCCATGAAATGATATAAAACAGTTTGGCAATTGTTTTGTTGCCCTTTAAAAGAAATACCATTTTCTTGATTGAAAATAAAAGGGGGAGGGGTGTAGCAGTGAACTCACACAATCCCATAATCTTTGGCCTGTTCCTTTAATTGTCCCCTGAGTGTTAGCTAGAGTGTCAAATGAAAACGAGGTTGTTTACTCAAATCAAATCTGAGAGTACCTGAGACTGGAGGAAAACAATTGAGAAGCAGGATTCGGGTAAGGACAGGTAGGCAGTGCTGGATACAGACAGGTCAGGAAGCCTAATAACTTAGCCTCCTTTCAAATCAATGTTCTTTAAAGATTCATTCAGTATTTACTTAGTGGGAGAAAAATATTTTGAAGCTCCCATTTGAGGACACTGTCTTGTTTGATGAGAACACAAGCGTACTACCTTTTAGCCGGTTCTATAAAAAATTCTCTCATGAAGGCCCGCATTAACTGACACCAGATAAGCAATGTATTCTATTGATGTTTTACTGCGTACTGATTAATTGATGCTCTGGGCGTCTACCCAGCTGCTATATTCCTTAATCCAGATTTTGAACAGGATGAAGGGATGTGCAATTAGGGAGCTCAGGGTAGAAGAGTATGAGAGACCCCAGAAGACCAAAAGCCATGGCCTTTTGATTTGTTTTGTTTAGTTCAAATATTTTTTCGTTGTCTTTGCCATGGTTGTAACCATTGCACTCTTTTTGTAATGGCTACCGTTTTTGTTTTTTTTTCCATACTAACACGTTAAGACAGTTAACAAAACCACTGTTGGATTCTGCAAGCTGTTAGGTCTTTGTAAAGATTCAGTTTCAAGGTCTTTCGGAGTGTGCTGCATTTCTTTAATGTCTGCTTTCCTGGAACTGTTTCTGTATGCTCCCTCAGTCAGTTCCCATAGCAAAGGCAATTTGTAAGCCACAGCCCCTCTAGTAGAAGTGAGATCCGGCCATTTTGAAGAAGACTACAACAGAATGTTACTTCACAATCTCTTCGTAAGCCTTTCGTGGAAGAGCTACATCTCTAGGTTATCCGTGTTCAAGAAAAATGGGCGAAACAAAGCGTTCATGGAATTAAGAGACAATGTTCTGTTGTATATTGAATGTGTGCCCCCCAAAGTCATATGCACCGGAAACCTCAGAACCTGACCTATTCAAAACAGGATCTTTGCAGATATAAAGAACGGAGAAGAGGTCACGCTGGGTTAAGATGGAACTCAGATCCAGTGGAAGAGTTCCTGTAAGGGACAGACACACAGGGAAGGCAGACATGTGAAGATGGGACCAAAGATTGGAGCTGTATAGCGATATAGGAACGTGTCAAGTGTCGGGGAAGAACAGCGCTGCCAACACTTTAATTTTGGATGTCTGAGTTCCAGAACTATGAGAGAATGTTGGGCCCTACCTTGGGGTGTTTTCCCTCCCCCTCGCTGAGCCTTTTAGCCTGCTCTAGCAAGAAGTTGTTTACACCCTTGGCAGCTGCTCTCGGCCCAGGACTTTCCACAACACAGATTTTTCCTGTTCTCCTGTTTCTCCTGGTTGGGGATTTTCACTTGCTTTGTTGTTTTTCCACAGCTTTTGCCTCGGGTATATAAGGAGATCTCAGTAAAGCCTTGGTGGCACTCTGTGAAAATGGGTGACCTGTGTATGTGTTTCTTCTTAAATCTTGCAGGCGTACGCCCGGTTCTCAGTGTCGTGACGATGCAGGCCTCATCAAGAGAATACATTTCTGTTATTACAGCTAACTAACGGGCTCACCCAGTGCTTCTCAACGTTCCTATTGCTGCTCCCCTTTAACACCTCCTTGCAGTGTGGTGACTCCCAACCATAAAATTATTTCATTACTAATGCATAACTGTAATTTGTGACTGCTAGGAATAGTTTTGTAAACATCTGATAGGCACGATGTCTGATATGTGATTCCCAAAGGGGCCACAGACCACAGGTTGAGAACCGCTGCACTAACCTGTCCTGGCTGCATCAGGAAACTCAGATACTTAACCCCAAAGAACCAAAAGCTCACCAGGGACATGAAAGAAGTCAGATCACGAACGACAAAGTGACGTGTGAACCCAAGGACATCCTACAGCGAGCCCAAAAGGTCCTGTATCTTCATATGTCTATTTCCCTGTTTCCTCCAAGTTTGACTGGAACAGATATGTTAAATAATGGTGGGATTGTCGATCTCGCTTCCTGACCCAAGAGGTAATGGCTACTGTGACAGGGTGTTTGGGACCATCCCTCTAGAGTAGGAGAGTAAACAAAACCGCTGTGTGACTGGTGGGAACTGCCAATTTTAACCACACTGAAGTTCCCAAGGCATTGGTGACTATCACCACAACCCTGTTAATCTTACCCACCTGCACTGTGCAAGGCCACCACGGGACAGTGTTCAGACTCTCCTCTGAAGGTGTCCCAGTAAGTAAGAAAGCACAAGGAGTTACGTGTAGGGGTACCTGGCATTTAGATTTCAGCCACAACCCATAGTCCATAAAGAATAAAGGTAAGTTTCTTCCCTGGCTCTCTAACTAATGAAAATGCTGTTTTTGTCTTGGAATAGCTCTATGTGCTTGGCCTTCCTTAGGATGACTTTGAGTGACCGACACCTTCACTGGCTACATTAACAGAAAGAACATTTCTTCTCACTAAACCCACCATTTTCTTATTTTACAAGGTGTTTCTTTCCCCTCCAAGGAGTTAAGTTAGTGTCTAGGTTGCACAGTAGTCCCCTCTTTAAAGGTGTGACCATTAGTGCTTTTGGTAAATTAAACTATATTAGTATTTGCTTAATCCAACTCGGTCTTGCAAGAACATTATGCCACCGTTTTACCAGTATAATGTAGTGAGTCATCTTAGGGCACAGAGAATCTGGATTGGCTTCTCTATTTTTGGTGCCACAATGGGGTTTGAGTCACTGTGTTCTGTCTCCAGTGAATTAATGATAACAAGAAGAGGTGCAGAGAAGGTTCTTCGTGTCTAGGTTTTGTGGTATATTTGCCCTGCTCTCCCTGGAACATCTTTCTGGTCCCTCTTCCTCTTCAGCGGTGTTTGTCATCCTCTTCTCCTTCCTCCTCCTCCTATTATTATTGTTGTTGTTGTTTTCCTTCTGCTGGGATGGGAGCTTAGAACACATTTGGATGAGGGACATTTGGAAAGAGCAAACCTAGACCTCATGACGACCAGGTGCACAGTGGCAGTCCGGGCGGCAAACCTAGCAAGAAGCAGCGCCAAAGCCAGGCATCCCCTTGATCCTAGAAGATGGAGTGGGGCCTGGGAATTTGGTTTTGATTGTCAGAACCATCCCACCAGGGTAGCAGGTGGTGTTTTAGGAGGTAGGTGGAACACACAGCAGGGATTTGGGGAACAAGAGACCCATGGAGATCCAGACGTGCAGACAATCCCCTGAGTGGGGTTGTCTGACAGGCAGTTCAGAGCAGGGACTCTACATGGGCCATATGGTGTGGCTGGGTACGCAGCCTTGCTGAGGCTGCCTGGGAGGCTCCTCTCTGTGCATCCTGGTCTGTGAGAAACTGCATGTCCCTTCAAGGCTAAGCAGGAGGAGGCAATCCCAAATCAGTCTGGTAAGACAAAGATCAGCGACTGAAGTCATAATAGTTAGGGTTTTCTGGATTAGACTTCTCTCTGACCTTCCTACACTGTCCAGTAATGAGCAGAAAGATCAGCTATCTATATTAGGCACGGTAGCGAGGCTGCCTGGCCCTTTGGAAGTCTGTAGGTTTGGAAACTGACTTCCAAGGACCAGGACTTACCAGAGTTGTTCTTTTGTTTCCAGGAGGCAGATGTACTGGCCAGACAGAAATGTGACTATGAATCACACCCTAGAGCTGGCAAGATCTAAGACACTTGAGGGCTGTGACTATCGTGTGAATGTCATTTCCCCACAGAATGTCAGCCCAACCAGGTGCATAGAAGAGAACCTGAAAAGGGTATATGTGCTTACGACACGAGTGTGAGTGTGTGTGTGTGTGTGTGTGTGTGTGTGTGTGTGTGTGTTCCTCAGGTATGAGATCCTGGAACATCATAGAGACGCTAGGATAGTGGGAGGCAGGCATCTTATGCATACATAGATTTAAGAACGCTGCAACTCTGGGGGGCTGGGGGACTGAGAGAAAAATGAAAAGAGATGTGGATGCGATAGCTCAGTGGGTAAAGGCACCTACCACCCAGCTGACAATCTGAATTCAATCTCTGGAATCCACACAGTAGAAAGAGAGAAAGCAACTCCAGAAAGCTATCTCCCGAAACTGCCCCCTTTGAATACACACACACATACACAACACAATAAAACATATCTTAGAGAATGCTGTAACTCAAGGATTTAAACGATCCTAAATTAGGCAGAATAGGTGGAAGGGGCTGCAGAATGGCAAAGGCCAGAGGAGAAAGACTAGAAGCCATCACAAGGGCGCAACTGAGGTTAACATCAGGTGTTGCATGTACAGCTAAAGTACTCGGGGATTACATAGATGGGATTTGTACAGGGATGCAGGCTGGACAAACAGGAATCAGAGCTGAACTTCCTCTGCTGCCTGAAGTGGAACATGTGGTCAGGCCACTACGGTAGGAGGGATGGTGCAGTAACAGATTAGGAGATGAGCAGAGTCTGTTTAGCACTGAATGTTTTCCTCTAGAGAAGAACTGTTAGCTCCCCAGTGAAACCAAGGTAGCTGTGCTCTATCCTCTCTCCAAGTGAGCCTTAGCAGAAGGATGAAAGCCATCAGCCAGAGGTAAATACCAACACTGTTTCACCACTTGAAATTCTAAGACCTGGTGGGCAAGGAAGAGGGGTTCCCTAGCCCAAAACAGGATAGCGTCCAGGGCTTCCTACGCCCCTCAAAGAATGGGGCATGCTCAAGGCAAGGAGAAGATTTGCCATCCCAGCCTCCTCTGGGCTCCTAGATGGTCTGTGTCCACCTCGTCCAGTCAGGGAAGGGGACACTGGGTCAGCAACCCAGGGGCCACATTCTGATATTTCAAGCTTCCAGCATGATGACAGGAAATTTCTAGGGTACTAGCCAAATGTTCGATCTGGACATTTTTGAGAGTGCAAAGGACATATTGTAACTAGAGTGTTAACTTGAACCTCTATAGACAGTTGAGAAATATATCCTCCCAACTCACACACCGTAATGTAATTCTTCATTTCCATTTCAAAAGAACCCAGACTAACAAACAAAAGATCAAACGAACAAACACAGCCTCTACCATACTTGTTTAAATTTGAAAACAGCATTTAGGCCTAAAGATTAAAGGGGGTGATGCTCTGTGGGTTTACACTTCAGATAAACAAGTACATTTCAGTATAAACAGGTCCAAAATATTTCATGAAACACACTGCAAAGTTATCAATTTCTTATTTACTATTAAAATTTAACCAAGAATCCTGTAGTTTTACTTGTTGTTGGCAAACCCAGCCAAAAGTTAAACCGAAAGTTACACCCCGAGTCCTGCTGACAACGCGTGGGTTTTATACTTCGACTCATTTAGGGCATGGTCTAGTTGCCAAAGGGGGGAGGGTAGAGGAGGCTATCTCAAATAGCCAAGTTATCTGAGCTACTAAAATCAGCATCCTGAAGTTTCTCTGAACTAGTGATAGGCTAGACCAAGGTCCCAGCGCCCAGTGATAGGCTGACCTGCAGGTGAGAGTACTCCATACTCCATGGGCTGAGGAGCTAAGTGGGTTAACAACTTCCCCTGATTGATTTGCATCCTTTCTTGTCCTGTGTGTCCGTGTGTCCCCCCCATTCCCACTCCCCATTCCCCCACAGTGCTTCTCACCCTTGGCTGCACACTAGAAGTACCTGGGAAGCTCTTAAAAATGACTGATGCTTTGGACGGCCCTCCAGGCCAATTAAATGGAGGTCTCTAGGGACAGACTTGGCTCTCCAGGTGACTTGACTTGCATGTTCCAAGACAGCCCAGCCTCCTCGCTCTGTTCTCAGTGAAGCTGGCTTGACTTTTTAGCTTTCCAAAACCCTCCCTAATAGTATGGCATTTTACAACCCAGAAAAAAAATGACTAGCACGCTTTCTATGCCAGAAACGGTGACATGAGTGGGCCTGCCCTGCTCAGGGCACATTTATTTCCAGGGCGACCAACTGCCTCCCCCTCTCAAGACTGTGCCAGCGGCTGGTCTCTCTGCACGGACCAAGGACTCTGGAGAACCTGCAGGCCATACTGGTGGCTTTGGTTGCTATGCAGGGCTCCACCCATCCCTGGCTTCTGCCTCAGTAGTGGTGATGGTCATCGAGGCCGAATTCCAGATATCTAGCTATTGGAAACAAAACCCCAAACACCTCACTTTTATCTTCCCAAAGCAGCAGCAAGAGAGCCTTTCCAGGGTGATGTGTCCAAGTGCTTCCTACTCAGGAAGCATGACAGCACCAATGGCGAATAGAAATCTGCTTTCCAAATGGCCCCCAGTAGGGCCTCAGGTGGCGCACCTCCTGCCATCCCTCTAACTCAGCCGATCATTTCAGAGGAGCTTCAGGCAATGGCCACCTTGGAGCCCAGTACAGCGGGAACTTTTGGCTTCTGAGCCGCTGAGAATCAGCCGCGGGCCACATACTGTGCTGTCTGCTGAACGTGTGTCGCTGAATCAAACAGATATGGTCCCCGAAGCCCGTGAATCTTACCGTCGAGTCATGAATAATTGAAAAGGAGAAGACTGTGAAAGAAAATGGGGTTAGAGATATTGGAATAAAACGAGGACGGCCCCGAGGCACCCCCGGCGTTTGTTCAGTGCCTTTTAAATGTAGCATTTCACAATGCCAACATGCAACGCCCTGACCTCGGTCAGGTGCAAGGCCACACGCTCAAATTCCATAAGCAAACAACAGGCTAGTGCGAATGGGGCGACTTCTTACACCCGACTGTTTACACGGGTAAACAGCTATCAGTCTGCTCAGAAATCCTCCTGTCGCTGACGACTGGGCCAGGGGTGGGGGTGGGGGGCAGACGCACTGGAGCAGTGGGCCCAGTGTGTCTCACAAACTGGGTTGCAGGCAGGTTCCGTGTGTGCGGCTTCCTGCAGCTTTGCCAGGGGCAGCGACTTCTTTCCCTCTTGGAACAATGATTTTTTTTTTTAATCTTTTAAAAGATATAATAAAGAGGGTTTGCATTGAATTATTAAACAATGGACGCTACAGGATGTTTTCCTTAATCTTAATACTCCCAGCTTTTACCAGCCAGAGCTTTCTTGTACTGTAGCAAGGATGTGTATAACGCAACGCAGACTGTGCAGGAATATTGTATTTTACCCGCTTTAAAAACCCTGCTCCGTTTGATAAACTTTTAATTATCTAAGGCCCTCTCGTCACTCTCCGAAATTCAATGGGAATCATCAGGGGGCCCCAAAACACAACAAAGAAAGCATTGCTTTGTTTTTATACCAAGCCTGTAGCCACCCTCCTCTCCTGCCTTGGGACGCTAGACTGTGCACATGTGGAGAAACACCCACCCTCCACCTCCGGTACCCAAGAATCATTGTTCTAAATGGCAATGTTAACACTTGTGGGGCTGGAGAGATGGCTCGGTGGTTAAGAGCACTGACTGCTGTTCCAGAGGTCCTGAGTTCAATTCCCAGCAACCACATGGTGGCTCACAACCATCTGTGATGGGATCTGATGCCCTCTTCTGGTGTGTCTGAGGACAGCGACAGTGTCCTCATACATAAAATAGATAAATCTAAAAAGAAGTTGAAAACAAGAACAAGAACAACAACAAAACACTTTCCATACTCACTCGTGTCTAACCTTCCATCAGCATTTCAGTTGTAAACATTTTCTTTGTGAAATAAAATACAAGACAGGGCCAATAAAGTAATGAGACGACTTTTATTTTTTCTTTTCTTTCTTTTTTTTTTTATTATTAACTTGGTATTTCTTATATACATTTGAGTGTTATTCCCTTTCCGGTTTCGGGCAAACATCCCCTCCCCCTCCCTTCCTTATGGGTGTTCCCCTCCCAACCCTCCCCCATTGCTGCCTCTCCCCAACAGTCTAGTTCACTAAACCCAGGGCTTCCCCTTCCACTGGTGCTCTTACTAATATTCATTTGCAACCTCACGACAGGTCCAGGGTCAGTCCATAATAGTCTTTGGGTAAGTCCTGGAAGCTCTGGTTGGTTGGTATTGCTGTACATATGGGGTCTCGAGCTCCTTCAAGCTCTTCCAGTTCTTTCTCTGATTCCTTCAACAGGGGTCCTGTTCTCAGTTCAGTGGTTTCCTGCTGGCATACGCCTCTGTATTTGCTGTATTCTGGCTGTGATGAGACAACTTTTAAATAAATAGAACGGGAATTTCTGCAGCAAATAAGCACTGGGCCTTGGAATGGCCTTGTTGGAGGAGCTGGAGAGCAGGGCAAGTTTCTAGGGTGAGTGTTATTATTGCTTAAGAACAATTGTGGGGTATTCATTGGTATGGTCCCCCCAAAAAATAAAACCTGAATTCTGGAGACAGATGACTTGTGGCAAGTCGGACCTAGTCTGTTTTGGCTTTGCTTGCTGTTAACTGCCTGGACCAAGTTGCTCAACTGCCTTCTGAGCCTCAGTGTTCTTATCCGAAAAGGGAGGAAAGGCGACTCTAGGTGAAGCTCAGTCAGAAGAGCATGTGCCTATCCTCCACAACGCCCTGGCTTGATCCCCAGCACCTCATTAAACCAAGCACAGCGCTGCCCACTGCACAAAGGGAGTGTGGAACAGGAGGATAAAAATGTAAGGTCGTTCTTGGCTACATAAAAAGCTCAGGTCCAGCCTGGGCTTTATACCGCTGTGTCTTGAGAGAAAAGAGAGAGAATAATAAGCAAAACCAAATACAAGATGTCTGCACTTCCCAGGGAGCCTGGTAGGTTGGTATTAGTGTCAGTTTTGAGTTGCATTGAAAGATCTTCAAGAGGGATTTAAAAAAAAAAATCAAAATCTTTTAAAGTCAAATTAGGAATATAAAACTGGGTAATAAAGGGCTGACGATCCCAGTCTGGGTAGGGGAAAATCGTTTCCATAGTCACAAGGTTAAAATTATAAGCAGTTTATTACACAACGCCGGAGTTAACGCCAAAAGATATTTCCAAAAGATTCCCAAGGATCCACACTGCGCCTGGAATTCTGTATAGGTTCATTGGTAGCCACTCAGAGTCTACTCCTTTGGCTGTTTAAGCCAATTGGTATAATTCGAGAAAATCTCCTAGCTTTATGTTCATGTTTCATACATGAGCCCTACAAACACGGTTTAATGTTCACAGATCTGACTTGTCCATGTCTAGACACACGTGTTCCTTCTCAGGACGGGAGCATGTAGTAACCAGAGATACTCTTTCTCCCCTTTCTTAATTTCCCCCTTTTGGTTTCTGATCCTTTGTCATCGATGTAGGGAAACAGACTTGTCTCTGCTGCTACCAGAAGCTTCCATAACTATTGCAGTTTCAAAGGCTTTCGGGTTCCCGTTTTCCTCATCTCACCCCAGATGCCTGGCATACGCCGTAGCAGCAGAAACAAAATCTGTTGCGTTTTTGGAACGTTATTAATGCTTAAAGCAGCCCAAGAACTGCAGTAGCGCAAAGGGAGGTGGGGCGGGGGGGGGGGAGGGCGGATGAGGAAAGGAGGGGGAAGGAGGGAGAGAGAAAGGAGAGTCACTTCTCTTCACACATTTTTTTTTTCATTACAGCAAGAAAAGAGAACTTTGTCCGGAGACATTAGTAAACGAGTTCCAATTCACCAATTTCTCTTGGCTTGCCTCCTCACCACCCCAGCCTAGACAGTGCTAGTCCACAGTAGATGTAGAAATCCTGTGTTTGTGTTGAACTCCACCCTTCCTCCCATTAACACAGCATCAGAAAGGGAGCTGGCGAGGGGCAAAATCATCTGTTATTGTCTCTGAGTAGATTTTAAAATTGTTCTCCCCGGAGGGGGCGGGGGATAGGGGAGTGTCTCCTAGGTTTTTAAGATGTTTTCTAACTGAACACATTTTATGCCTGTGAGCAGTGTGAGATTCAGCATGTCTAGTAATCACATGTTTTAACGGATGAGAGGGGGCAGGATACGGTGTGAATATCCACGCTGTGTCTCGGTGCTGAAACCTTCCAGTCCTCGCCCTGAAGCCAGTCACAAAGGAGCGCTTGAAGACAGCGGATTGTAAAAGCCACTCTCTCGTTTCTGGGACTTGATGGCACCTCTCTGGGCATAACAAATGTGAGATCACAAATGGAGATGCTTGGAGCTCAATAGAAGAAAGGTCCGTCCGGCACAGGCAATTTATTTCTCCAATAAAATTGCCGGGCTTCTGCACACTGTGCTAGCCGCGCTTCCTGAGGACCGAGTGGGTTCAGGTGGTGCAGTCGGGAAATTGGTTCTAAGGGAACCAGGCAAGAAGGAAACCTGTTGTGATAACAAGAGCCCCATCTGTTACTGTTAGAGTCTTTATAACCTGACTACAAAGGAAGGAAGATGACCAGGGTGAATCCCATGAGGGTGAATTAGAGTTAAAGACATAAACATCAAGGCTTGATTTTTAAAATGTAAACAGACAAATTAATGTAGATTTATGTCTGTACATATGCCTAGATATATACCTATACATACACATGTCTGTTTTAACATATATACGTTTCAAGCTCTGTGTGTACCAGCTAGATGTAGAGGCGCTGGCGTGGCAATGGGCCTGCCTTGAATTCACATCGCACCTAAAAATTCCTTCTCCAGCTGAAGGGAGCAGGGCTCCTTCAAGACCTGCTAGATGACAGGGTGTAATAGGCTCAAAACCATATCCTAATTCCTGGAGTCTGTGAAGGTCACTTTCTTTGCACATATCTCTGTAGATGTGGTTCGATTAAAGGTCTTAGGTTGTAGAGATTAGCTACTCCTTGTAAGAAAGGAAGAAAGAAAGAAAGAAAGAAAGAAAGAAAGAAAGAAAGAAAGAAGGAAAGAGGGAGATTTCACACAGAACATGAGATGGAACAATTCCACAAGCCTAGGATGCCCGCATCTGTCCGCTGACAGGATCGGGTTCTCCCCTAGACCCTGTGTGGAGGGAGGCAGGGTCCTGTCACCATCTAAATTTCAACCCAGTGATGCTGGTTACAAGAATTTACAAATAAATTTCTGTTCTTTTAAGCCACCAAGTCTATGGTTAATATACAGGCTGGGGGCATCTTGTTTTGCTAGAAAGTGAAGGAGTATCCGGGAATCTAAGACGAAAGGCTGCAGGAACTACAGGGAAGGGGCTTCCATGGGCCCAGCTGAGGAGAAATAAGAATCAGATATCGATAATTATATATTACTGTCTGCTATAAATAAGAGTCCAAAGTGATATAAACAAGCAAGTTTTATTGAATAAATAATACCTCACAGAAATTCATACCTCACAGTATAAGCCAGTTAATAAACATAGAAAACACGATGAAATTAGACTATGATAGGATTAGAAAATTGCCATTAATTAATTAATCTAGGCAAGAATCCTCAATGGATTAAAAACTCAGCAGAGGAAAATGTGTTGAGAAACTGTGTATTTACGTCGTGATTATTATTTCCTTATTAACAAGTGCAAAATGCTTGCTAATTAACTTTTCTGAAGGGAAACTTGGCAGATATCACTTAGCTAAGTGACCATATCCAGCAACACCAGTACAAATCACCATCACTAGCTCTGGCAGGATCTGATGAGAAGACCGAATCAAGACCCTGTGCTGTTCTTGCCAAAAATGCATGACTAAGTCCAGGCATCGGCAAACACCAGGCAAAACCAAACTTAGGCATGTTACACAGAGCAAACGGCTGACCTCCTTGAACACCAGCGGCATGCAGGCCAAGGCTGACCAACTTCCAAATCAAAGGAAATGAGAGAACCATGACAACTAAAAGCACCACGTGATCTTGGATTGAATCTTGGGCCCTGTAAAAGATGTTATTGGGATATGTAGGGAAAAGCCGCAGTGTAGTCTGTGAATTAGATGGTATTGATGTTTGCATTGTAATTAGGAGGGAGAATGTTCCTGTGCTTAGGAAGTATTAACATATTAGGAGATAATAGGGCATTATGTCCATAAATCCCTCCTGAACTGTTCAGGAAAACAATACATACAAACGTGAGCCCAAAACAAACGTGGTAGAGCGTTAACAACTGAGGAATCTGGGTCAAGGTCGAATAGGTGTTTGTGGTGTTCTTGGCAATGTTTGAAATCATTTCTGAGTGGAGAAATTTAAAAGAGCACAGAATTATTCTTCCACTGTCCCCGATCACTTAAGGAGTCCTGAGGGAATGCCTCCGGGGGAAGGGATATTGGCTTCCTTGTAATTTATAAAGAACTCGAAACGACAACAGTTAAAAAGTCATTATTGTGGAATAGCAGGGACGGCAAATGGACACCGGCTGTCATTTTTGCAGGACAAAAATGCTCCAGCCTTGGACTGTGGGGATTGCTGAATGTCCCCAGGACGACGGTGAAAGAAAACGTTGGATTAGATGGTATGTGACATATACGTCAATATGAAAATCGTTGCCTCTGCTGCCCTTACCAACACTCAGCCGTGCTCCTCTCTGGAGCAAAGTAGCCTGTGACAGCAAGGAATTATTTAACTGCTTGATTTGTAGGGAAGACGTTCTTGTTTCTAACTGGAAAAACAAATAAAAACAAAAAACCCTTCTGGAGTGGCTGGAGGAAATACAGAAGAGACACAGTCCTGCCCTCTCCACCTGCTGTGGTTTCTTCTGGTCTCCCGGTTTGGTCCCCTGGTGACCTAGCCCCTTTTCTGCGGCTTTAATTCCTTCCCATATATTGTGTGATAATTCAGGATTAGATTTTAATATAACCAAAAATTTTTTTTTAAATCTTAAACAGGTCTTGCCTGGCAGCATAAGTCTGTAATCTTAACTACTGGGGAGGCTGAGGCAGGAGAGTTAAATCCAGGGATCAGCTAAGCTACAGAGAGAGTTTAAGGTCAGCCTGGGCAATTTAGCTCTTGTCTGAAAATGGGAGTTCAGAATGGATGGTTCATGCATTTAGTGGTAGAACTGGGCCCTGGGTTCAGTTCTCAGAGCTATCAAAAATGGAAACAAAAACAAACCAAAAAAATGTGAGCAAAAGGTAAGATTTAATTTTTTTTCCCTTCCCACAGAAGAATTCTAAGTAGGGTCAGAGAGATAGCTCAGTGGACCAAGTGCCAAGCCTTGAAGGCCCATGCATGCATACACACATACAAAAGAAATAAATAAAATTCTTTAAATTAAAAAATAAAAGGTTATAAATACATAAATAGTTCAGACACTCCATGAGGTCAGAGATCCATCCCTGGGCCTTACAGGCTGTGTGCCCACAGCTCCAGCAGGCATTACTGACTGTTCCATAGGTCTGGCTCCTTCTGGAGTAGCCGAGAAACAACTCCATCCTCTCGGGTTGTCTCAGCCTCACTGTTCAAGATGGCAGCATCTCTCTTCCAGGCAGGAAAATGATGGTGGGAATGGTTCAAAAGAAAGGGTTCGGGGTACCCATGGGCTGAATCTTAAGTGAGGTGTTAGAACGTCCCACATGAGGGTCCACTTGCTTTCATAGTCCTATGGCCATGCTCAGCTGCAAGGGAAAGTGGCATGTGCAATGTATGTCTGTGTACTCAGCGAGCAAGGAAAAAGAAACAAAGAGGAAGAGAAGGAGGAGGAGGAGGGAGGGGGGGAGGAGGAGGAAAAGAGAAAAGAAAAACAAATGGGAGAGGGAAGGGGGAAATTCTATCACCATTGAATCAAAGGCAATATGTACTAGAGGACTAAGTCTTGGACAAACTTCTTTCTTATTAAAATTCGCATAGCCAAGGATATCCCGGATATGTTTATACAGATAGCTCATTGATGGTAACAAACAAACCCCAATTTAAGCTTATCCCTGTCTAGCTTAATAAATGAGACTCAGACTATGGTTATTTTATTTGGCTTAGACGATTATTGGGGAGGGGGGCAAACCCCTAATCTACTTTTCTACCTGTTAATCTGGCTATTAACAGTGCCCAGATACTTGCTGTTTCTCCTGGCCACGGGCTCATGGTCCACATGCGGCTTCTTCCTTTCCTTTTGTTCTTCCTCCTTTTTTTCCTACTCTCTCCTTACTCCTCTCTCTTCTCCACCCCCAACCATGTCACTCGAAACCCACATCAGCAATTGGCTGTGGCCAATTTTATTTAACCAATAGTTTAAAATCAAGGAACAAGGTTTGCACCGCAAAAGCACGTGGATGTGAGAATTCACTCCTAGAATTCACCGTACCTTCCAGTACAGATTTTAGCATTACAATACATAACCTCAGACTATTCCTCAATACCACTACCTGGAAGAACCGTGATTATATACCCAGCCCCACCCCAGCTCTGTTCCTCCTGTGATCTCCCAATCTTGCTGGAAATCCAACCATTTCGATGCTAGAAATCATTCTAGATTCTTTCTGTTTCTTCACTGCTGGCTCTGTACTCCGCTAAACTGGCCTCAAATCTTTCTTCCCATTCTATTACTTTATCTCAGTTTCTGACAACTGTCTGTTACACTGAACCTTTGCTTCAACCAACTGCAGTTCCTCGAACAGCTGCTTCCTGCCAGACTACCTCTGCACGTGTCGCTGATTGGTCTGAAATGAACTTTCTGTTTCTTTCTTCTTCAAATCTCAGCTTGATCGCTGCTTCCCCAAATAAAACAATGTTCTCCAGTTAACCAGTCCCCTTTAGACATTCTTCCCCTAATACAGCACCCATAATAACCTCATGATGTTCATTCATTTCTATATATTCCCCACACAGCTATAACTTCTCCAAGGCCTGGAATGTTCTCTGTTCTTGTGTCCCTAGTACCAGACCTATATTCATTGTGTGGATGACTACACTGGGCTCAAACCTACATGAATTTACATATAACATCATGTTAGATTTCCATTACTGCAGAGGAATATCTGAGACAATTAACTTATAAAGAGCAAAGGTTTATGGGAGCTGTCAAGCTATATCTCAAGGGGTAAAGGTGTTTGCTGCCAAGCCTGATGACTTGAATTTTGATCCCCAGGACCTGCATGATGGAAAGAGAGAAGTGACTCCTAAAAGTTGTCCTCTGACCTCCACACATGACTGTGGTATGTATGCACTCACACACTTACAACAAATATATATTTAAATATATTTAATAAATATATTTAAAATATATAATATATAAATATATATACAGCACACACACATACACACACATATACATACATACATACATACATACATACACACACATACATACATACATACATACATACATACATACATACATATATAATCATACATTCAATGAAAAAGTTTCAAAAGACCAAAGCTGTATTTGGCTTAGTTTTTGAAGTTCAGTCTTTGGGCCCGTAGTGGTATATTATAGTGCAAGCCCATGGTGTAGCAAAACCATTGACTGCATGGGTAGGAATGAAGAGGACGTGGGTGGAAGTCTCATTATCCACTTGAGGACATGGTTCCCAATTAGTAGAAGACCTCTCAGTAGGTCCCACTTGTTAAAAGTTTCCACAGACCTTTGGCAGGCACTTAAGGTCCAAATTATGCCAAATATGTAATTCTCAGAGAGCCCCCGTGAGATGCATGCGCTTTACAAACGGGGAAGCAGACTCAGAATGGTATGACGAGGGAAAACCCACAGCTAATGAGTAGCACACATGGAAATTAAATCCAATGTTCTTGCCTGCTGGTGTGTTCACTGCTAGACAAAAAGCGCAGCTGTTTTGAATTGGAATATGGCGGCATCTTCTTTTGACTTGCTAACCCTCCATCTTCCGAGGTGTGTGGTATATCTCTTCCTCCAAATCTCCAAGCTTATTAACACGATTCTCCGGGACTTGCAAATGACAGAATCTAAAGACATTATTTCTCTGCCTCCCCCTGGGAAAATGTTTTTATTAATCCTTACTAGTGGAGCCTGTCTCTACTCACCCACTCCTTCGATGAATATTTATTAGACACCGACTCCGTGTTAATGTCAGCCTAATTTACACATAAACATGCAGAAACAAAGGCTTCACAGACCGCTTCAGAAATCTTTTAATCTTTTAGTTGGAATGAAGGCGCTGCAGCCTTGTCTAAAGATACAGTTACAAATGGAGAACAGTGGTGGAGTTGTAAGTGTTTGTTCAAGGCTACAATGTCATTATTGCTCCTGCTTGAGCAAGACTGATAGAGCCCCTGTGCGGCAAACAGGTTGCAGGTACAATGAACAATAGCCTCCCTTATCTCCTGCTCACCCGGGCAGTTGTTTCTTACCACCCAGGCTTTCCTTATTCAGCAGTTTTCCTACAGTAATGATACCTTTATGTCCCCTAATGCTTTACCCTCCCAAAAGGTAATAAAGAGATCGAAGCCATATGCTGCTTAAATGAATGCTTTCATGTGGCGAGCAAAGCCATTTTACACGCTCCTGCACTGCCCATTTGACTCGAAGCCAGGATGTTTTACACAAGCCACAGCATCCGTCTCCTGGGGGCGGGCAGTTGTCTCCAAAAGGAGGGGTAGCAAAGGAGAATGAAAAAGTGGGTGGTTGTCATTGCGATTGGAAGTGGCCCCAGTTATTCTTTTCGGTTCTTTGTAGGTGACCTGAATGGAACAGGAAAGGTGAGTTTAAACCAAGAGAAGAAGGGAAAGGAAATGAGGAAAGGTTTCTGTTGTTGTTTTGGGTGGTGTTTTGGTTTTGAGATAGGGTCTTGCTATGTTGTCCTGGCTAGCCTGGTACTCATTTTGTAGCCCAGACTGGGCTTGCCCTTCTGCATCCCGAGGACTGAGATTACTTACGTATCCATATAGCAGGCACTGGGCTCGAAGCCTGTTAAAAGAACTTTTAGGGCCTGTAGAAATGCGACAATTACTCAGATAAGAGAGTTGTCCTCGGGAGAGTCTAATACAGCAGACAGTTTAACAGGCACATGTGCATGCACACATCAAACACACACGGACTGTATTACTCACTAACAAAGTTATTATTTGACCTCAATAGCCCAATGGGTTCTGACATGTTTGGAATGTGTCTCTATCAAAATCTCTGATACTTGCTTTCCCAAACTTGGGATCCTCAGATAATCAGTTCCTGGACTCTGTTCAGTCTCCAGACTCGGATCTGAGTGAGCTGGCCAGCAGGATGGCTCCCACTGGACAAACATGATACGAACCGTAAGGAGTGGGGTCAAATGCCAAGGAGCTTGGCGGAGTGTGCCGGACCTTCCAGTGGTGTACAGTTTTATAGATGATCTTTTGAATTGTGCCTTGAGCAAGGGGTAGAATATGTTAGCATCTCCTACCTTTATATAGCTGGACAATCCTTGAATCTGTCCCTGGATCCTATAAATGGTCCAATTTGCCTGACTGCCTTTATCTCCCTAGTATAAACACTAATCTCTCAACATTTCATTCATCATTAATCATTCATATCTCTCCCAAAACAAGTCATATCAATGCCCTCCAGGAAAACATACCACAAGGGAAATACACAAATTAAAATATGTATATATATGGGAATTGACCCTTGTGATCTTGGAGAGCAAGAAGAAAAACAGGTGTAACTCAGACACATATGGAGACCTAAGAACTAGGGGAAAAACTGAAGTAAATTCAGGAGTACAGGAACCCAGGAACCAAAAGCCCCAATATCTGAGAGGAGGAGATGGGAATCCAAGCTCCAGGAGAAGCAGCCACTCTGCTGCCTTTTTGTTCTCTTTGGGTCCTAATGGATTGGATGATGTGTCTATCAATCACACTGGTTAAAAGGATGCCGCCCCCTGCTTCCCCTTCCCTCTTTTCTTCCAACTTTTCTTCCTTCCTTCCTTCCTTCCTTCCTTCCTTCCTTCCTTCCTTCCTTCCTTCCTTCCTTCCTTCCTTCCTTCCCTCTTTCCTTCCTTCCTTCCTCCCATTCTTCTTTCTTCGCTTCCTTCCTTCCCTCCTTCCTTCTCTTTTCTTTTCTCTCTTGACTAAACTTTAAAAAAATATTTTATGTGTCTGCATGTTCTGGCTGCATGCACTTCTGTGCACTGTGGAATTCCCGGGACCTGTGGAGGACAGAAGGATTCCCTAGAGCTGGAGTTACAGGAGATTTGTGAGCTGACAGGTGTGGGTCCTGGGACTTGAACCCTTGTCCTCTGAAATAGCAGCCAGGGCTTACCCTCTAAGCCAGTTCTTTAGGTGCTCTCTCCGTTTGTAGCTTTTTGAGACAGGGTTTCACGATGTACTCCAGGTTGGCCCTGAACTTGGGATCCTCTTGAATCAACCTCTTGAACCTGAGTGCTTGGACTACAGGTGTATGCCACCATGTCTGGCATCTTTTTTAAATCCAGCCCACCTTTTTAAGTCGCTCTCTTGGTCTACCTGTAATGTGACTTTGCTTCTCCTAGCACAGGTGGACTGTGTAGAAGAAATGAAGTGTGTCGGAGGCGGGCACGGGCCCCAGAGGACAGAGTTCATTGCTTTGTTTTCTTTGGGATCCGAGTTGTTTGATCAACACAAACTGGATCGTCTTCTACCAAGTATAAACACCAGTCTAAGGAGAGCCAAATGACTCCAAGAAACACAGAGGTAGAGCACTAGCAAGATTGGCTTTGAAACCTCAGGCTGAGGAGATGGCTCAGTGGGTAAAACACTTACCATACAATGCTAGGACCGGAGTTCAGAACCCACAGAAAGCGGGTGGTAGAATGGATCTGTAATCTCAGTGCAGTTACAGAAAGATGGGGGTGGGGGGCACAGATCAGAGAATTTCTTCATGCTCCTGGTGATCCTGGTTAGCAAGGGACCCTGTCCCAAAGACGACAGCAACCAAGAGCCAACACCCAAGGCTGTCCTCTGACTTCTACATGTGCGTCATGGCATAATGGCACATGTACTCAAGCACACACATACGTGTTCAATTGTTTGAGCCCTAAACCTCCCAAAGTCGGATTGAAGTAAGGCTCCTAGTCTATTATTCATCTCCTTGTTTCTCCAGTAACTCTGCCCTTCCCTCCTAAAATCATCTCTGTAGCCTATATCTGTGGATTTTTAATCTAAAAACAAAACAAAACAAACAAACAAACAAAAAAACCTCAGCAGGGTCTGGTGAGATGGCTCAGTGGTTCTGAGCCCCGACTGCTCTTCCAGAGGTCCTGAGTTCAATTCCCAGCAACCACATGGTGGCTCACAACCATCTGTACTGGGATCCAATGCCTTCTTCTGGTGTGTCTGAAGACAGCTGCAGTGTACTCACATATATTAAATAAATAAATAAATCTTTTTAAAAGATATTGACCCGTTTTTGACCTATGGTCAGTCATTGTTTCCTACTCATCCATCCCCAGTCTACATCCACAAGCTGCAGTTGCTGGTAATCTGGAGTTTGTTCAGATTTTTTTCTATTATTCAGATTATGTCTGTGTGATATGTATATATTTGTGTGTGTTTACAGGTGTGGACCTATGTGTATGGGCACAGGCGAGCCAGCACACATGTGCACTTACTTACCTGTGCAGACCCCAAGCCAACTGTAAGGGGCTTCCTCAATTTCTATCCACCTTATTTTTTGAAGCAGGATCTCTCAGTCAAACCCAGAGCTTGCCAATATGGTCAGTCTTGCTAGGCAGCTTGCTGCTGGGAGTCCCTGCCTCCCACAGGCTGCACACCAGGCCCACCAGGTACTTATGTGAGTGCTGGAGATCAGAACTCTGGTCCTCATGTATGGGCAGTAAGTGCCTCCCTTGCTGAACCAATCTCCCCAGCCCCACATTTAAAAAAAATTACTTTTACCATATTGGGCATAGTGGGACATGTCATTAATCCTTGGACTTTGGCAGCAGAGGCAGGAAGGTCTCTGTGAGTTTAAAGTCAGCTTGATTTACATAGAGAGATGCTGTCTTGATTCAATCAATATCAAGCTATCAATGATGAAGGTGATGATACAAAAAATAAACGATGCTTTTCAGTTTGTTGTGTTACACAGTGTACACACATGCACTCGGCGGTTCAAGTATGGAGGTCAGAGAACAACTTCCAGGAGTTGGCTCTCTCCTTGCACTGTGTGGATGCTGGGGTTGAACTCAGGTCATCTGTCATGGTGACAAATATCTGTAGCAGCTGAGCCATCTATTGGTCCCTGATTTTTGTTTTTAAGATTTAATATTTTTTGTTTGGTTTTTTCATTGAGACAGAGTTTCACTATAGCCCTAGTGAGTCTAGAAACTCAAAGCAGTCTTCGATCACACGTCTTTTACAGGGCTTACAAGTGGGCTGCCATACCCGCCCAGCATTTACACCGATTCTGAAAATTGGAAGTCAGTTCCTCATACTTTTATGGAGAGCATTTTATCCACAGAGCCATCTCTCCAGCTCATATCAATAAATCTTCATTTGACTAATGATTCTGCTGTTTTGAAAATTAAATATACTTAATTCGAAGCATTTAAAACCAATTCCAAGATTTAGATTCCTTCTGTTAGAATTAATATAATTTTAGAGCATAATAAAATGATATCAGGATAGAAGTGAGCGTGTGTGTGTGTGTGTGTGTGTGTGTGTGTGTGTGTTTGTGTTTGTGTATGTGTGTGTCCAGCATACAGGCAGAAATTTGCATATGACGGAGAAGACTGTGCTAAACCACACTCTCTCAGGTTCTTGCCTTACTGCATGAAGAAGGCTTCTCCATGGTTCTCATCTTCTCCAGGGAAATCACTAACCAATCCATACCAATAGCTATGACAGAACTTTGTTCAGGAAAGAGTTTTGTTTAGTAAAGCAAAGTAATACATACATCCCAGAGAGAAATCAGAGTGGACTGGTGGGAGGAGGTGTGTAGCAACACACTGGGGTTTAAAGAACTTTTTTTGTGAATGTTTACGAGGTGGGTGGCATACTCATAGGGCTAGGCTGAACCTCCCCCACCTCCCTCCCAAATCCTGTTGGATCCGATTTCCCAGTTACAGTAATTCCTCCCATGATCTTCTTGAAGAGCCCAAACAGAGGCAGGCCCAGTGGCATACACTTTTAATCTCAGCACCTGGGAGGCAGAAACAGGAGGGTCTCTCTGAGTTTGAGGCTAGCTAGTCTGGTTTACAAAGTGAATTCCAGAACAGTCAGAGCTGAAGAGAGAAAGAAAGAGAAAAGGAAAGAAAGATGGGAGGGAGGCAGAAAAGAACAAAGAGACAGGCATGCAGATAGACAAGGGAGAGAGGGATGGACGGGGAAGAAGAAAGGAGGAGGGGGTTGGGGATTTAGCTCAGTGGTAGAGCGCTTGCCTGGGAAGAAATGTCCCCAAAAAAAAAAAGAGGAGGAGGATAAAAAACAGAAGGAGAGTGATATTTGATGAAGCCAGAGTTGGGGCTGCAGACTCCTGTGTGTATATGGCAACTGAGAAAGTTCCATGGTGCCTTAGTTTTCGATAGAACAGGAAGAACCTGTGAACAACTTCAAGGAAGTTTAGCCACACAGAGGCACTGACCACCAGATGACAAAGCCACCAAGATACAGCTGCAGTTTCCTTGCTTACCCCATCGAATGGTTTCCTTGGTTACTCCAACCAATCCCTTGTTTTTCCGTTCTCACTTCTAGGTACTCAAATGGCTTGGACTGTGGACTCTGTTGTTGTTGTCCTTCCCAGAAAGTCAGTATCAACTAGCGATATCAATACCAAGATTCCTGTGGCATGTTTGAAGAAAACACACTCTAATAATACACTTTAAAAATTAAGGCCACCAAGGTGGCTCAGCAGATAAAGGCAACTTGCCCCCAAGCCTGTTGCCCTAGGACCCACATGCTGGAAGGAGAAAGTTTATCCTTCCTCTGGCCTCCACATGTACACAGTGGCACACACATACTATACGCACAAAACTATGTGATTTTTAAAAAAATATCATTTAGTTTTTTGAGAACTTCAGACATTGTATTTTGCTCATACCCATCCCTTCCCCATCTCCTTCCAGATCTACCCCACATCTCCTTCCCACCCAACTTTGTGTCTTTATCATTGTCATCGTCGTCATCACCACCACCACCATCATCATCATCATTATTATCATCATCATTTTTAAACCATGAAGTTCAATTTGGGCTGCCTGTGTACTTTTGGGTGTGTGGGCTACACACTGGAGTGTGTTTAACCCACCAGAGGCCGTGCCCTTAAAAGAAAATACCTCTTCCTCTATTGGCAGCTGTGACTTACCAATTGCAATGAGCAAAGGCTGAGACTTTGTGCTCACTCCCCCTCCATGCTGGATTTCATGTGACTTCAGCTTTCCCAAGTCTTGTGCACTCTGTCCCAAAGCTGTGAGTTCATGTGTCACAGCTGCCTTGTACAAATAACAAATTTTTGAAAGAAGAATTCTGTCAAGTCAATTTGGCCAACATTCCCCTAACCCAGACCCTGTTTTTATCTTAACGTCCTATTCACTGAACCCCTTCTTTCTTCTATGGCACTAGGTCCCCATTTGTCCTTGTCAAATTCAGAATTGAGCACAATGTCGCTTCTACTCATTATGGTAACTCCTGAATGACACCCGTTTTTACCACATAACCGTCCAGCTCTGGTTTTTCTTTAATACTCATGGGAAGGTTATTGGGATCATGGCAGGAACAGTAAATACCTCTACCAGTGTGGGTGACTTGACTGGCAGAGAAATATGCTGAATTATGTTGCAAATGCTGCAGGGGTCTCCTCTGATCCTGCGAGGAATTCTAGGGCTGGAGTGGTCCTTCAGAGATGCCCCAAGTACAGGAAGGGTCTGGACCTCTGCTCCCTCAGCCTCTCCCTCATGAGACCATGTGAAGAACGTATATCAAATGTGCTGGAGGAATATTTGAAGTAAAGTAATTCTTAGGGAACCCGAGGCAATCCTTTTATAAGGACTAAATAAAACAATAATGAATTAGTCATTTATGAAACCCTTTCTGAGGTCCTGTGACCTCTGCTACCTGACAGCCATGTATCCTAGCAACAGCCTCTGGGCTTTATGCCGGGCTTGCATCATCTCCCCCAGGGTAACAGCATCACTTTTAATGGGCTCTATTATTTCTTCCTCTCCTGGAAAAAAGAACAGGTTTGTTTGTTTGCAAATGGACCCTCTTCCCAGGAAGCTGGTCTGAGGGATAAAGGTATCTGTGCTCACTAGGAAACTCAAGGGGATGTGGCAAAGAGTGTAGGCGAGCTTTCTCTGTTGTTTTGGCTTGATTTGGGTCTTGAGCTAGAGACCCCTGTTACCCAGGCTGGCTTTGAACTGGTCCTCCTGTCTCCACCTCCCAAGGACTGAGATTGTAGGTGTGCACCACCATGTTTGGATTCTGAGCCCTTTAATTAAGACAAAAACAGTTAACAACAACAACAAAAATCTTTTAAAGATTTTTTTCTATTTATAAGATTTAAAGGTTTTTTTTACATTTGTGTGTGTGTGTGTGTGTGTGTGTGTGTGTGTGCATTTATGTATGCATGAACATACCATAGCACATGTATGGAGAGCAGAGGACAACTTGGGGAGCTGCTTCTCTCCCTCAGGTTTGCCTGGCAAGGGCTTCTACCCAGTTAGCCATTTTGCCAGTTTTTCAAAAACTCTTGACACTATACAGAAAAAGATAGGTGCTACCTCCTTGGTCCTTGCCAGCCTCTCAAAATGTCAACACACTTATTTTCTGGGGTTTTGTTTATTGAGATAGGATTGACTCTGGGCTGGCCTGGAACTTGCCCTGTAAACCAGGCTGGCCTCCAACTCACAGAGATTCTCCTGTTTCTGCCCTCCAAGTGCTGGGACTAAGGGCCCATGCCACCATGCCCAGGTATGCTTCTCTTTTAAAATAGGCACTGCCTGGTCTCTGGTATTGTTACATCATCACAACATATATTATGGCAATAGACCTAGGCTAGTTACAGCTGGGTCTCTTGCTTTGAATGCTCTGCCATTGGAACAAAGCTCAAAGCTTTGTAGGAGAAATGAATGGCTAAGGGATGTCTGTCTACAGTGTAAGCCTCAACCCAGGAAAGCTCTTGTAAGTGGGTCTCTATCACTTCTGTTAGCCCTATGTCAGTCACTTCCGATTTTACTGCAATCTGACAGAAGCAATCAAATTTCCTCCTTGACTTTGCAGTCGCCATCTCTACCACCCGGAGCACCCCCTGCTAACCCAGCACCTCCCAGCCTTCTTGGATTTCTAGCTCTGTGAAGCCTCCCCTAATCTCCTCAGTGCACTCTGGGTCATTCACCTTTGACCTGTCCTGGTCTTGGTTATACCTTGCAGTTGTTCAATAAACATCGATTGAATGAAGGATACTGATTGAACGAATCTTTTCTTCATTCAGACGAGTCTCTTCTTTGAGCCTTCAGATCTCTGCCACTGCTCACACCTTAAATCATCTCTTTTTTTTTTAATCACAGAGTCACTTTAAAGTGTCCTTAGTTCATATAATCTTTCTAAATAGTGGGATTGAGTTGCTAATGAATTTAAGCCAGAAGCTGTTTTCTATGGAATGTAATTTTGTGCAAGCTCAAACCCCCTAATTTGATATTTAATCTCATAATATCCTGTCCCATGGTATCTATGATAAATAATTCTCTTTCGCTTCTGGGCATTTTGCATACATTTTCTTGCTGTCAAATGATCATGCGTGCTATCCAACGATAGGGACACTTAGAAATGCTAATTTGTATCAGACTAATACTAGTTAGGGTGTGTGTACAGAAAAATTATTCAAATGAAAGCAGTGGGATAGAGGAAGGGGATAAAAATATTAAGTAGAAGAAGATAAAATATAGAATGCAATTGACCCCAGGGCAGGGGAAGCAAATACAGAATCATCTTGGGTGGAAGAGGTATTTAGACTCAGATTTAAATAATGTTAATTTACAAAAAGCTTATACTCTCTCTGATTCATTCTAAAGTCAGGTGTAAAAAAATCCATTTTCACAAGTTTCCAGGCTTAGCATGTGGCATCCGACTGGGGAGCACTATGCTGTGGTCTGACTGGCAATGGCTCCCACCCTTTGGAGGGAAGCAGGCGGTGGGAATCTCTGGCCCTCTGCTGTGTGACAGGTGTCAGCTAGCACATGGAGAGAGACAGAAAATGCCTACATGATGACGGAATGGGACTGGGGTGGAATCTTTTTATACCCAGAGAATAAGGCTTTAGTGGATGGCATGCATCTTATGAGGGAAAAACAAACACAATAAAAACCAAACAAACCCAAACAAAGGCAATAAAGGGGAAGGAGGAAGGTACAAGGAAGGAGGAGAGGAAGAGAAGGGAGAAACTGCCACCTGCAGAGTTAATGGAGTCTGAAATTGCTTACCCTGGAGCTCCAGCTTCTAGGAAGCCCCGCCTCATTTCTTTGAACTACGACTCGCATCCTTACCATACAGCAATGAATGCATCCTTGTTCTGACAGAAGTTTAAAATGTTTACTTCGTATGGGTCAGGCAGCTTCTCCATTCTTTGTCTTGGGTCATCTATTTTACAGGACCGAGGTAACTATATCGTCCCACAGTTTCGTTGTCCGGTGCCTCTACTCCATCCTTAGAACTGCAGCTAAGGGCAAGACTTAGGGCTGCCTAGGCAGAGGAGGGTCGAGTAACAGGATGTGTTTAATGAAGGTTTGCATGGCTGTTTTCCCAAGGATCCTTCTCTTCGTTTGAATACAGTACGCACCTTTTATAATATCAGATTGGGACGCTAAGGCTGCCTAACGTGGGCAGAGCAAACCTGCAGAGAAGTTGTTGGCTTTCCAGCCTTGTGGTCTCTGGGTGTGACTTTGTCCCTCTTTAATTCTCAATGGAAATGTTATCACCACGGGCCACTATTAAAACCTGCTTTCAGGAACCGAGTTAATGAACTCATACCACAGGCCACTATCCGAATCTGCCTTCAGGAATGGAGTTAATGAACTGATTCACTACAGGTGCTAAGGCGAAAGAAGAAAGCTACCTCTAAGCTTGTAAAGGGATTCATGATTATTTGGACGCCTAAGACAATGAGTACTGGAGGGGTGAGGGGAGGGGGGGAGAAAAGGAAGAGGGAGGGAGGGAGGAAGAGGGGGGAGAAGGGAAGTGGAGAGAAGACAAGTCAGAGAAAGCAAGGGGGAGGTTTGGGGGGATAGGAAAAGCTTTCTTAGAAACTAAGATTTTTATACTTCCCAGAATTCAACTTACCGCAGAATACCTCTTTACCAGGTTTGGGAAAGGATTGTTGCAATTCAAAATAAGCCACGTCTGCTGTTTTCTGGACTGAGCTATTATGGAAGTGCAATCAAATCTACCTTTATTGAGCACTTACTGTGTGCTAAGTACTATATAAGCCATTATTTTCCTTTATTCTCACATTTGTGTAGAATACCATTCAGGAGTCTCTCAGCTGATTTAAATTGAACGGGCAGAATTGAAAAGAGTGTTTCTTGGCTAATAACAAGCTGGGAGGGCCAGACAAAGGGATGGCTCCTGGTGGTGGGACTTAAACATCACCAGAACCTGTCTCCCTCCATCAGGGATCCATCTTCCTTCCTGTGCTGACTTTGTCCTCAGGTTCCCTATAGACGCACATGGCTGGCCAGCCAACTTCTCCAGAGTCTGCATTTCAGTAGAAAACAGCCTTCAAGACCTCGGTTGAGCTTGAGTACTCAGAAGCTCTCAATGGAAAATCGTCATGGGCCCAGCTCTGAACCACCCTGTGACTGGGGGCTCTCACATTGGTCCTGTCATGCTTCACAGCCCTAGATTAAGGCGGTTGAAGCACAAGCAGAGCACGGGGTAGAGAGAGGGGGAGGAGGATCCTCAAATGGAAATTATGGAAAAAGACAATAAGAAACATGCATGACCTCGCTACATGTTAGGCTGAGTTTGACTGAGGGAAAATAGTGGTTCCGGCAGGGGGTTTGCATAACTCACCAAAGGTTACTGCTAGAAACTGTCAGGACAGAGAGCTGAATCCTATTTATCATATTTAACAAGCTATAGCTGTTGTTCCACTTATTCAGAGGAAACCTGTTTGATCTTTAAATAAAAACAAAAATACAGTAATTAGAGTGAATGAATCAAATTTTCCATCATGAAAAATCCTCCCTAACTTGTCCTGCAGATTTGTCCCAGGAGGCAACCTAGAAGAAACCCTCTGAGGAGACACAACTGTCTTCTCAGTAGTCACAGCCAAGTTACACTGCCAAGGGAGAGAGCGAGGAGCTGTTTCTAAAGACACAGGGCTGCTTTCGAATTCATCCTTGGGACAATTTGAACACTGTGCAGGCTTCAAGAAAAGCAAATCACTAGGTGAATTCTTCACACAGTACTCACTTCCACACGCATCTTGGATGGACTGAGCTGCCTCCTGGGGGGACTTTGAAACAGCCATTTAGAGATCTCGTCACGGCTGAGTTGTTCTGATTTTGTTGTTGTTGTTTTGTGGGTTTTTGGTGTTTGTTTGAGACAGTGTTTTTCTGTGTAGCTCTGGCTGTGTAACTCTGCAGGATGAGATAAACCATCTATCCTTACCGATTCTAGTTTTCGACTATTAAAAATCATTTAATGTCACGTGGATGGGTATCTTGCCTGCATGTAAGTCTGTGTGCCATGCAAATGCTTAGTATCCTCAAAGACTGTCAGATCTCCTGGAACTGGAGTCACAGATAGTCGTAAACTGCCATGTGGGGGCTGGGAACTGAACCTGGGTTCTCTAGAGGAACAGCCAGTGTTGGTAACTGTTCAGTCGTCTCTTGAGCCCCTAAAAGTAATTATTTTTCAAATGAAGTTTCCTGAATCCCCAACTAGCCAGTCTCTAATTCACCTGTGGCCGCAGACAACCTTGGACAGTGCAGAAGACCTTGAACAGTGCAGATGACCTTGGACAGTGCAGACGACCTTGGACAGTGCAGACGACCTTGGACAGTGCAGATGACCTTGTACAGCTGTTCTTCCACTGGGTGTCGGGGGTCTATTTCTGCAGACTTATTCATCTATAAATCTCTGTAGATCGTTGTGACACACAGATCGCGTTGATAGACTCCCTTCTAAAAGCATTGTAGAAATATGAAGTATTTCAATCTTCCCAAGCCAGGAATCTGAGAAGTCTCCAACAGCCCGTTGGTTTTAACAGGGCACCAAGAGGCAGCTCTGTAACAAATCCAGTTAGAGCTCAAGTCACCGTCAATGGCTGATTCTGACCATGTAACAGCTGTCTAGTTAATAAGGAAAATGACTAATGAGCAGAACACTAATGTACTTTGGATGGAAATTTGTGTGATAAATGTTTGACAAGAGCTTCTAAGCAAAAGAATCTGTTACCAAAACTCTGTATGCGCCAACTTTCTTAAAGGGAGCTTCTAGTCTGTTTGTTTGTTTTTTGTTTGTTTGTTTTGTTTTTTGTTTTTGTTGTTTTGTCTTGTTTGGTTTGGTTTTAGTCTCAAGCAATATATACCATGGGGTCCTCAGCACTTCCTGTTTAAGCACCCTAAGTGCGATCACATTGTTTCCATGGGCAGCAGTTTCAGGAGAAAGACTATAATGTAAAGAACACTTTAACAGAGACAAGACTAAAACAGAGTGCCAATCTGCAGGAAGGCTGGAGACTTTTAGATTTCAAGATCTATGGCAGGTTAGAGCTGTCCCTGTTTAGGTAGACCAGTGGTCAGCCTGTAGTCTGGCAAAGAATCCGATATTGAGGGCTCATCCTGTTTCCAAAGCTCTCCCTGACACTTTCTACCTTGCTTTATAAAGGCAAAGACCTAAACACCCTTGGTCATGTCCAGCCTGATGCTCAAAGGCAATGCTTGGCCTTTCTCGACTCTCCCTGTTTCCTAAACATGGACAGCACAGTGCCTGCTCCTTAGATGATAGGATGCTTAAGGAAGCAGAGTGTCCATGATGTTATCTGGTTCCAAGTTCTTAGACTCTCAGTTTGGCAAGATCAGAGATTCCATCTGGAAAGTCTTGGACTGAGGCTTGGTCTGCCAAGGTGGTGCCTGAGCTGAAGGCTGTCTGGGAGCCTGTCCGTGGGCTGAGGGGCAAGGGTGCAGGATAGTTATGTATTCTAAGTCTAACGAATAGCCTGAGTAAGGAACGGAGGCCATGGCGCGTTTAGAATATTCTTTTCAGTATCACTGGACTACCGAAAGCCAGTGGCCAGGCAAGCCTTGAGGCAAGGATTATAAGCGCCAAGCCACGTTGGGCTACATAGTAAGACTGTCTAAAAATAAAAAAATTAAGAACCTTTTAAACTTTCTGACAAGGTAAAGGCATCAAAGCCTTTAAGCACAGAGGTAGTTCAATTTGATGTGCAGTGTGTTTGTTTGTTTGGTTTGTTAAGACAGGGTCTGTCTGCCTCTGTCTCTGGAGTGTTCATATTGAGGGTGTGCGCCACCAAAACACTCTTTTGTTGTTTGTTTTAATTTTTGTTTCTTGAGACTGTATCTGTATCTGTCTTCAGACACACCAGAAGAGGGCATCAGATCTCATTACAGATGGTTGTGAGCCACCATGTGGTTGCTGGGATTTGAACTCAGAACCTCGGGAAAAGCAGTCAGTGCTCTTAACCGCTGAGCCATCTCTCCAGCCCCCAGACTGTCTTTTTACTCAAAGGAAGCCTCTGACCTTACTTGGCCTCCCAAGTACGGGTATTACAGATGCAAGCTGTCCTGCCCAGCTTCAGCCATGCCTCCTAATCAATCACAAACAATGTATGATCAAAATAAAAGTTAGAAAACCAGGCTGACTGTCCTGTCATGGACCTTTAATTTCAGTACTTGCTAGGAGCGGAGGCAGAAAGCAGATGGGTCTCTGTGAGCTCCTGACAAACTACCATGTCTCAAAAAGTTTTTTTTTTTTTAAATCAGAAAGGATAAATATATATATATATATATATATATACATATATATATATGGTGTGTGTGTATTATGTGTATATATCGTGTATTTTGAATATAGTGGACACATTTTTTTAACTCTTTGCCAATTTTTTTGCTTATTTGTGCTCTTCTAGAGAAAACTCCTTAGCATCTCTGGTGTGCTTCAGTCCTAAGAATGGTCTCATTTAAGTCCAGCAAATGCCAAGTCACGTTGAATATCACATTTTCAGAGTTTCGTTCATCTTAAAGCATCTCTCGTCCCCTCCCCGCTTGCTTCAGTCTTGGAAACCTGAAGTAGGGAAGGGATTCGAACCAGCTCTTCCCCTCTTTCTCTTCTACCTACCAGATTCTCTTCCCACGCAAGTCCCTTGGGCAGAGGAAGGGTTGGGAGACGTGGTGGGGACACGTGACTGCTACAGTTGTTTAGTGTGGTGGGTACCTTTAGTATCTTCTGTCAGGCTGCTGTACCCTGAAAGTTGTTCTCTTGAAATGTCCTTCTAACATGCCCCCGATCAGCCCCATGCCTCATGAACAGTTCTCCTCTCTCTCTCTCTCTCTCTCTCTCTCTCTCTCTCTCTCTCTCTCTCTCTCTCTCTCTGTTCCAGCCTTGAGTCTTTGAGCCTCTCTCAGTCGGTTACTACCCCTATGTCCCCCCAAACTCCAGGAGACAGAGGTCAAGGTCTCCAAATGGTCACACCAGGCCTCCTCATTTGGTTTAAAATGAGAAAGTATTTCCCGTGACAGGTAGGTGGGTAGGTTATAGAGAGAATCCAGAGCCACTCCCTATACAGAAGACCCATCTTTGACTTTTAGAGGGGTAGGGATTTTTTTTTTATTATTTCAAATTATGAATACGTGTGCGTGTATGTGTGTGGAGTCACAGGGAAAGCCACCTGACCCGGGCACTGGGAATGGTATTCTGGGAGAGTAGCACATGCTCTAACAGCTGTGCTCTCTCCCCAGCTCCTGCACTGACTTCCTCGACCTTCCCACGGAGGTTTCTGGCTTTCTTCCGTGTACTTCAAGCCCTCTCAGCCTGCTCCGCATCCAGCTCGACCCACAGCCCACTGTGGTGCGCTAGGTTTTGCTGAGTTTAGAAAAAGAAGATGGAATTTTCTTTAGAAAATGAAAAATCCCCAAACCCATCATTTTTGCTTGTTTTGTTTCGTGGTTCCTTTCTTCCTTAGGAAGTGTGGTGAACAAAGAGTGAGCATAAACTTAAGACAGTTTGGTGTGCGTCCTTTCAACCGCCTTGAATGTGTACGCAGATAGGTAGGAGATCCTAACTACTGAGTAGACAGATAATAGGCCGCTCTGAGTCACAGAACACTATTTTTGACATTTCCCCCCCACCAAGAGTGGAGTTTATACTCCCTTTCCTGGAACCAAGGCATGGTATGACTACTATGACCAATGGAATATAGCTTGTGACTTCTGGGGCAGGGTCATGGGAGGTCATGAGGCTTTTATTCCCTGGAGTCTACAGCACCTGAGGCATGGAACTACCACAGAACAAACATGACCACTCTGAAGCTGTGACACCGGGTCTGTCCCGGAAAGTCCAGCTCTTCAGCTCTGCAGACCAGGGGACAGTGCAAGCAAATGGAGAGGCACCGTCTAACTCCAGCATTTCTGCACACACACACACACACACACACACACACACACACACACACATACATACAGACACATAAACACACAGACACATACACACACACAGACTCACAGACACATGCACACAGACACACACACACACAGACCCAGACACACAGTCACACACACACAGAGACACACACAGAGAAACACAGACACACACACATAGACACACACACACACGCAGACACACACAAACACATATACACACAGACACACACAGACACACCAAACACACACACACACACACACACACACACACAGACACACACACACACACAAACACACACACACACACACACACACACACAGACACATACAGACACACACACACACACACACACACACAGACACACACACACACACACACACACACACACAGACACACACAGACACACACACACACACAGACACACACACACACAGACACACACACACACAGACACACAGACACACACACACAGACACACACACACACACACACAGACACACACACAGACACACACACACACCGCCCCCGCAGAGCTGAAGTCACATGAAGCCTAGTTAACAAGGACAGAGAAGAGCCACTCCTGTTGTGCCTGCTCAGAATTCCTGACCCATGGCACCTGCAAGTGTAATAACCTAATGGATGTTTTAGGTCAGTGTGGGGTTGGTGGATTGATACACAGAGGCAGTAAATAAGTAAATAAGACTACACCTAACTATTCATATCAGAGAGTTCCTCTAACTGCACTTGGGAGGGGTCCGGTTGGGAATCAACTCTAGGGGCAGGAGGACAAGATGTCTGTCTTTTGTAGAAATTCGCACGTGAAATGAGGGTCATGTTCAGGCAGTGGTAGTCGGGGAGAGAGAGGAGGCCTACTTCTGACCCACATCCAAGGTATGAAACGAGCTAGATGTGGTGGCACAGGTCTGTAATTCTAACACTCGGGAGGTGCAGGTAGGAGGACCAGGTTCAAAACTAACCTGAACCACATGAGGGCCTGACAACAAAACAAAACATGGTAGCCATGGTGATACACAGGTATAATTTCACAGCTCAGCAGGAGGATTGTGGGTTCAAGGCCAGCCTGAGCTGTAGAGTTAAATTCCCATCTCAAGGGGCGTGGGTATGAAACATAAAAGATGGGAGACTAAGCCGTAAGGCAGGAATGTCTACCAAGTGTCTCAGCTTTTTTCTTCACCTGTGGAGTTGGCTTTCTTACCCCAGGTTATGATTACAAGGTTTAGTTTCACGGATGGGATGCTTTGAACGTGCATCGTCTGAATGTGATTAGTGTGAGGCTATGGACCACGATAATCGAGCTGTTTGACTTTATCGCACCTCCTTACATTTTAGCCTCTCATACTTAGAAAGATAGATGCAAAGTGAGGCACGGAGCGGAACCTTGCTGTTATTGTAAGCTGAGCCATTCATGCTATCAGCGAACAGGGGGCTCCTGGGTCCACCTACAGCCATCAGCCTTGGTGAGACTGGCCTCCTGCAGCCCACCAAGAAGGTGGGGTGGGAAGGACAGAACACATAGGAACCACACGAAGACAGAAATCAATCGTTCACAGATGCTTCACCAGCAGGCTTCAAGATGTACCATGCCAAGGCTAGAGGAGAGAGTGTGTGTGAAGTATAGTTTAATTCTATTTATTTATTTATTTATTTATTTATTTATTTATTTATTTATTTTTTATTAACTTGAGTATTTCTTATATACATTTCGAATGTTATTCCCTTTCCCGGTTTCCGGGCAAACATCCCCCTAATCCCTCCTCCTCCCCTAGTTTAATTCTTGTAAGAGACTCGCACATGCACAAACACAGGTAGATAAAAGACTTATATGCCCCAAAGGGCCAAGACTTTTACCTTCTGCTTTGGCTGTTTTATTGAGTCCTTTATGCTTGTTTATGTTTTCTGAGCTTTCTGCATACACATTATCAGAAAACAAACAAACAAAACAATCCTGTTGGAAATCCTACAGAGACTGATTGATTAGAACTGCTGTGCTCTTGGGAGATTGAACATTGCAAGTACCAAGGCTACTTATCTTAGCTTGGGTTAGCTCTAGCTCTCTGGCAGCCATTCCTTGCCCACCTCTGTGTCAGAATTATCATCCTGTGACTAATAGATAAATATCCTGTGGGATCTATAATTTAGCAGACCACTCACTTCCACTCACCCAAAAAGCTCAGAGAGCATTTTAGGCCTGGAGAAAAAATGCTCCTATCTCTCTGTACCTGCCTCTCTGATGGACTCGCCATCATAGATTACACTTGCCTTGCCTTGGTTTCCAAGACAGGGTTTCTCTGGGTGGCCCTGGCTGACCTGGAACTCACTCTGTAGACCAGGCTGGCCTTGAACTCAGAGATCCACCTGCCTCTGTCTCTGGACTGCTGGGAGTAGAGGTGCGTGCCACTTCTACTCAGTTTACCTTGATTTATGACTTTCTTTTTTTTTTCAATAAAGCTAGAAAAAACTTATAAAACTGCTTATGATAACCTAAGTCTGTCTTCCTGGGCCATAGTCACTCAAAAATGTCCCTAGAATAAACTTCTTATTCACACCTTTAAGATGAGAGCTAGGGTTTCTGCGTCCGTAATTCCATCCACCCTGCCCACGCACAACAGCGCTTTTTGGAGCCTCCACCTCAGAGCGCTTTAGGAGTCTTTATTTCAGGTAGGGTGGTCACAGACCCAACAAAGCTGCCCTTTCCACACAGCGGGGGCCCTTTCAGAATTCCTTACTAAACATTCTCCACTGTTCATCTCCTTTCCCAAGTGCCCAGCACAGACCCAACCCCCATTATCCAATCCTCTCCTCAGAGCCAGGGCTGTGGTCTAACTGATCACTAATTCCTGTGTCTCCAAATCACTTTCGGTCAGGTACTGTCCATCCTCTTTCCCCTCCCCACCCTTCTCTAACTTCCCCTGCAGACATCAGTCTGATGTTTGAATCGGAGCCCATACAGAGTAAGCTCACGCGAGATATTTGAGTAGTTAATAGCTTCATACTCGCCGGGTTTTTAAAAGAGGTTGCCCGGTTCACATTACCTGGTCTCTAATTAGTGATGTCAAAGCTCCAGTCAAATGCAGATGTTCACGCTCCCATTGAATTTGTGTGCAAATAGGTCACAACCTCTTTTAGCAAAGCAGGGAAGGTCGCCTGTAGCCAGGCGCCATCACTATTAATATCAGATGGAGCAGCAACTAATTCAGTCATGTTGATGGATGCTGAGCCGGTGCCCGGACTCCTGCAGTGTGAGCGACTGAGTCCGAGAAACCAATTTCCTCCCAGCCTGAAGTGCTCCAGGTCACCCTGGTTACAGAGAAACGACTGCATCTCCTAAAACCAGCTTATCCAGAATAATGTGTACAGCCAAGCGAGAAGCAAAACAAAACCACCACCACCACCACCAATAGGTGTATATGAAATCCGTGTTTCTAAAAATCTACTCCAATTTCTCAGGGTAGGAGTGGGGGATGTGAGTGACTAGGGAAACTACAAGGCAGGGCGATTACAAGAGGCATTACAAACCAAAGCTCAGACAGAGGCAGAAATGTGCCCCAGCCTCTAAGCTCTAGCCACTGAGCCAACCCAAAGCAAGGCTGCTCCTGGGCTATCGAATTCTTCCCCGAGAGGTAATCATAAGACTTCTCTGTCCCTTTTGCCACCCCTCCCCCTGCATCATCTCATGCCAAAAGGTAAATGTGAGGTTTCTGTTCATATCCTGGGATATGAAGACATATGGAAACATCTCTAGGTTTTGTTCATTAAGCAAACCTTTGTTAGGACCCACTACATGCTCTGTTCCTACTGTGAGTGAAGGTATAGTCTAGTGGCAGGTGGCAAAGGGAATTGGGGCAAATGACAAAACAAAACCTTCATTAGTGAAGTCCTGAGAGAGGGTGGGAGAGAACAAAGACGGAAGGAAGAGTGCATCAGTGTTCATGGACTGAGGGGAGACAGGCAGTGGGGAGGAGGGTAGGGAGGAGGGATGCTGTTAGGAAGGAACAGGGGAACCTGCAGTGAAATCTTCAAGAAAAATTAGTAACAGGGTGCGGAAGTGAGGTCAAGAGAGGAAGGGAAGATCACCAGTCAGCGTGTGTTCCCCTTGAAGGAAGAGTCAACACCACTGTTTATATCTTTTCTTCATTCCCTGTTCTACTCTAAAATCACAAGTAAATGAGGGCCACATTTTGTAGCCCTTGGAAATGGAACTGGAACAATCTGACCCATGGCCTCCACACAGGTATTTCCAGAAATCTTCATTTGTCTCTTAGCCTTTTGGATTTGCCCTCATCCTACAAGCTGGATCAGAGAAAGGACAGGAAAGAAAAAAGCTAAAGCCCCCACCCTAAGTAGTTGGCTTATGTTTTTATAATCTACTTCCAATGACATTTAGAGGAAACAGTTAATGCATCTGTTGGACTGATTGGGTTAAAATGGCCATGGAAAGGTTAGAAAGGACAAGCTACATCTCCATGATTTCCTCAAGCTTCCCTCTTCAATTAGCCTGATAATTAGGAGATGAAGTAGAACATGTTATATTCACTCAAGAACTCACACGGGAAAAACACCACTGGCTCTCACGCACCCTGCACAAATCAAGCTGGCTGCGCCTGTATTCCTTTAGAATTAATTTTTAACATGGTAAATGATATGTGTGTATGGATGAGAATACAGAAGGCAGTCAGCCGCACTCACTCTTGGGAGATGATCCCAGTCAGCGCCTTGTGAATCCGCTTCCAGTATAGATGAGACACAACAGGATACATTGTACCTCGTGGCATCAGGAGAATGTATCTGTGAGTCTTAGGAAAGGCAATCTGGTAAGATGTGAAGATTAAGGGAGAAACTACATCCTGTAGTAAGCAGTTAAGTATTTAGGTTGATGTTTATTTAGAATGAGTTTGTGAAATGGGGGCTGGAGAAGGAAACAATGGGACAAGCCGGTTGCTTCCTGGAGCTAGCCATGGTACACACTGCTGCAGACGCTGTCATATGTGTACAGTTCCGTAGCTTCCTTCTTTTAGTTGAAAATATCCCAAACATTTCACTGTACCATCAGCAGACTAATCAGGCACTTTCTTTGATAATTGCATAGACTCTTCCCTATATTTAACTCACCTTCTATGGATAAAGCATTTAGATTTTCCATCCCATTTCCACTAAACATTCTTGGGTGTGTGTGTGTGTGTGTGTGTTTTGTATTCTGATTATACAGAATACAAACCACATAGTGACAGTTTCTGTAACCGGGACATCTCTAGGATGAATGGTGGGCATTCTTCAAGTTTAGACAGAAAACTGTCATTAATTAATACACTGTTAATATACAGCCCAGTGAACCAACGTTCTATGGCTCTGCAGTTGTGAAGGTAGAATGCTGTCTTTCGTTAACTAATAGAACCTGTGTAAGGCAGCTTCTGAGGCAGGGCAGAAAGACAGGAAATTAAGGGTACCTGGAAGGGAATGGAACTCTCATGCTCCAGTCTCTCTGCCTGCTCAGAGTAAAAAAAAGTCTCCGGACCAGAGAGACGGCTCAGTGGTTAAGAACACTAGCTGCTTTTACAGAAGAATCAGGCTGTTCTCAGTCCCCACATGGTAGCTTATGATCATCAGATCCAATGCCTTCTCCTGACTTCTGTGGGCACCCAGGCATGTGTGGACACCAGGCATACATATATGTGACAGGTATGCATGTGGTGCACAGACATGCATGTAGGCCAAATGCCCAAATAAAATAAATAAATAAATCCAGCATAAATAGATGTGCCTTGAAAGTTGCTTTCATAGAAATATTCCTTTTACATATTTCAAGTAAGAATGTTCAAATACATATAGGGGGATCACTCAACAGATAAAGGTGCTAGCCTCAAAAACCTGACACCCCGAATTCAGACCCCTGAACCTGTGTGAAAAGCTGTGAAGCTGTAATCCTAGCATTCCCGTGGTGAAATGAGAATCGTCCAGAAACTCACAGGCAGGATATCCTAGAGAACACAGTGCAGCAACGGAAACAAGGAAGACTGACCCTACAAGACCCACCTCCTGCAAAGCTGACCTCCACACCTGAACCACTTCACCTTGACACTGGAGCCAAGACTCTACAGCAGATGCAAATTAAGCAAACACATTTAGGGAGTGTGGTTCTTGGATTTTTTGAGACAGTGTTTCTCTATGTATCTCTGGCTATCCTGGAACTCCATTTGTATACCAGGCTGGCCTCGAACTCAGAGATCCATCTGCCTCTGCCTCCCCAGTGCTGGGATTAAAGGAGTGCACACCACCACCTGGCAAAATAACATTATTAATATTAAAATGGCAGTGAGCCGTGATGAAGGCCCAAATAGATGTGGCCTTATTCCTACTCAGCTGTAGTCCTGCAATAGTCTGGGAATCTCACAACACTATACACTTCTTATTTATGAAAGCCTGCCTTAATTTGCTCATGCAAACCTGGTGACCGTGGCTCTACCATACCAGCCTCTGATCTCACCCAATTCCTCTCCTGAATTTCTCATAAGAATCCTTGTGGCCAGTGTAACCAAAATCATATACATGGTTATTGGTAAGATACTAAACGCATACTTCTCACAGGAGCCACGCCCACCAGTGGGTTATGTATTTTCTTTACCTAAACAGCTCACTTTCCACCATAGCCAGTGCTTAAATCTGTTGGAAAGTTTCTTAATAATCTCCACCTGGGCTTCATACTGACCTGCCCCGCCCTTTTTTTGTAACCTAATCTCACAGCAGCTAAACCGGAACAATGTTTGTGAGAGAAGGTAGATGCCATTCATTATTAGACTGGAAACACAGACCCAAAGCCAGACAAATGTAGGGCAAAGTGGAACAATTGCTTTTTCTAATAATTACTAATACAAGCACCGATGAAAACGGAGTCTCTGAAAGATCTGACAGCTCTTGTAAACAGCTTAAGAAACTTCAGGCATTCCCTCTCTGGCCTCCAAACCTGCTTCATTCCTTCCAGAGTATTGCATCGAGAGAGAATGTGAACCTTCTAGCAATCTGCTTGTTGGAACCTGCGTTAATGGCACGAACGAAACATGAGTGGGTATAATTGACTTCCAAATGGTTTGCACTGTTAAACTTCTCAGCTGGAGAAGGGAGATTCTTGAACCAAGGACTACAGTAGGATCTAAATTTTTTTTCGTGGAAGAAAACCTCAATATGGAAAGGGGAGCTGTTTGGGGAAATAGAACGTTGCCACGAAACATTTATGTAAACCTCCAGCATTCCCTATAAGCACAGGCAAGAACAGATCCTGTTTTCAAGGTCTAAGGCTTGGAGGCAGCAGCAGGCCAGAGTTCGGGTGCTCCCTGGACTGATGCTGATTTGTGGGGCTCAACTGAGAATCTGGGTTCTATCGCCATCAGTTCTGGCACGGCTTGGTTTGTTTCTTTGGGTTCTTTGTGGACTGTCCAAAGCCCTGGCGTACCAGATGCCTCTTTGCCAGTGTGTTCTAGCAAGCAGATAGCTTCCAATTTCCAAGACAGCTGAGGGGTGGGTGGGCTTATTTGACTCCCAGGCAGGATCAATTCTTGTTGGAAATCTGTGTGATTTCAAGGGACAACTGGTCACTCCAGACGGAAGACGAAAGCCCATATTGAACCTTGTCTGTGTGTGTTCCCTCCAGCGGCGACGATGATTTCTTGTTACGGATTACTTTCTTTTCTCTATGGGTTATCCCCTGCTCAAGAAGAAAAGCCCTTGATGGGTTAATGAATTGCCTTGCCGGGCACACTGAATCATCTGTCTTGTGTTTCTCACTAAATGGGAAGCTTTAACAGCTCAGAGCGGAGGTGTTGAGAAGCGCGTTTCTAGCTGATAGCAAGCTGTTGAAAATGCCTGGACCTGTCATCCTATCACCTAAAGGCAGTTCCAAGGGAGGGTGTTTTCCAAAGCACCCCTCCTTTCAGCTTCTGTCCATCGGCTGTTCATTCAAAAGGCATATTTAATTGCCTAATTGCTTTTCAAAGTCTTAGTTGCTACAGTTTACTGCTTTGTAGTAGCAACTAGAATGACCTTTGAGCCTTCTCCCCCGGAAATGGTGACTGGTACCCTAGATATCAATATCAATATCAATATCATCATCGGTTTCTTTTTCATTCTTGCTACATTGTTTCTCTCCTCCCTCTCCCTCTCCCCTCCCTTCCCTCTCCTCCTCCTCTCCCCTCCCTCTCCCCCCCTCTCCCCTTTCCCTCCCCTCCCTCCTCTCTCTCCCTTCCCCCCCCTGTGTGTGTGTTGTGTGTGTGTGTGTGTGTGTGTGTGTGTGTGTGTGTGTGTGTGTGCCATAGTGTATGTGTGTGCAGACTTGGAGACAGGTGCCTTTAGCCGCTAAGTCGTGCCTTTGGCCCACAATAGCATCAGTTTCTCACCTGGACCTTGCTTTCATTAATGTATACATTGGTAAAAAATAGTAGACATGTATTCTGATTTTGTAAAGTGGGTGTTTTCCTCTGTCAAAAGGCTAAGATTAGTCTACAGGTCCTGACAAAGATGGTTGAGCTGTTAAGTGACAGACAGACAGACAAAAAATGGTCAAATAGTAGGCATGGCAGATGCCACTTATATAAAATATGTGGAAATACAGCATGTGCTAGTATATGAGTAAAGGAGACGAAAGCCTATGTACCATGTTTTCGATAGCTGTTAGCCTGGGGGTGGGATCGTCGGGGGTTCTTCTTAAGACAGCTGGAATTCGAGCCTTTTCACAATGCGCGTCTGTTATTTTTCTAATCCAAATGGGAAGAGGGACATCAAAATAAAGTTAGTCAGAAGGAGTCTGTTGAATTCTTAGCCTTATCATCAAACAGGCTGAACTAACTAACGCAGTCAGAAACCGTTCAACAGCCGGGCATGAACTGCACCTGGGGTAAAAGGCAGCAGATTACAGATTAATAAATATCACGTACATGTTTCAGATGAATGGGTATCAGGTATACGTTTATTTAGGCAGAGGAAAGAGGCAAATGCCATAGAAGAATTTTCTGTGTTTTTCATGAAAATCAAACTCTTGCTTAAAAACAGACTTGGAGCTGGGAAGATGACTCCGTGGTTAAAAGCACTCTGCTGTGCTTGCACGAGGATCTGGGTTTGGTTCCCAGCGCCCGCATGGTGGCTTATAACTGTCTGTAATTCCAGTTCTAGGGATCCAGCACCGCCCTCTGACTTCTGAGGGAACCAGGTACACGCTTGGTGCACACAGGCAGGCAAGCACAGCACCCATACACACAAAACAAAAGTATCTAAGAAAACAAGCATGCTTATTATTTAGTCGGCTGAAGGAAATGTTGCTTCTTAATTTAAAATTTTACTTGCATGTATGTGCCCATGCTTCTGCCACATGTGTGTGGGTGCCTAAAAGAGGCCAGAAGAGAGCCTAGGACCCCCATGGAGCTGGAGTTTCAGGCAGTCGAGAGCCATCTGACATGGGTGCCTGGTGGAATTCAGGCCGTCTGTAGTGCAGACAGCACTCTTAATTGCTGAACCCGTCTCTCCCACTGAGTAAGTGTGAAAGAAATACACTGTCTTTTCTATCAAGGAGTTAATTAAATAAAGCAAAAATTTCATTTAAAAAAATGCAAAGAAGCTGCATCGCAGAGATTCAAATTCTTCCAGGGTCGGCAGCAAAACACGTGCTCAAGTTTGCACTCAGTGCTCAAATCGCTTTCTACTTATCAACTGTACTTCTTCAAGTCAAAATCAGCAGCCTAAGAATGGGAGGCTGAGCTCTGACCATCTAGAGAGTGTGGCCCAGGACCCTTGCTGGGTGTGCAGGCTGGCTTCACTTGGCATTGTACTAACCCGTCCACAGAAGCAAAACTTTTTGGCATGCTGAAAGAGTTCAGATTCTGTGGTCACCTTCTTGGGATCCCAGACCCATATCTAATACCACAGTCCCAAGGAGCATTTTAACCTAAGACAGTGTTTGTGTTCGTGTGCATGCATGTGTGTGAGTATGTGCATGTGTGTGTGTGTGTGTGTGTGTGTGTGTGTGTGTGAGAGAGAGAGAGAGAGAGAGAGAGAGAGAGAGAGGACTCAATATGCAAGCCTGGTGATCTTAGTTTGATTCTTTGGAACTCATGCGATGAGAAGGAGCAAATAACTCCACAAATCTGTCCTCTGACTCCATACACATAAGGTGACACATGTGCAACCCCCTATACCATATATACATCCAGCAACAGTAGTAGTAGTAGTAGTAGTAGTAGGAGGAGGAGGAGGAGGAGGAGGAGGAGGAGGAGGAGGAGCAGTAGTAGTAAAAACAAAAGTAAATGGAATTATTTTTGAAGAATACTTATCTTGTTACGTAACATGAAGCAGCTTAGGAAAATGTCAAGTGAAATGTGAAATATTGGTCAGTAGTACCTAATGGCAACTAGCTGGTAGGCATAGTTTATTTCACTGTCTCAGGTCTAACAGACTTGTTCTGTGGTTTGTGAGTTATCCCTGTGTAGAGTAGTACTTGCTTTTACAGACTTGAACCTGCTTCTCCCTCACTATTCTTGCTATTTGCTTTTGGATACATTCTTAACCCTCTGGAGTTCCAGTTTTTGAAGCCACGGCATTAGGATGAGTAGCGTTACTCAGCGTTCCTATAAGGCTTAACTAACAGAATGTACCTGTCTTTCGAGGAAATCAAACCCACAGAATTCAATGACTTGCCTGTTGATGGAGAAGACCATTGCAGACTGAATTCCCTTAATGAATTCCCAGCTAGTTGCCGTTAAGTACTACTGACCAATATTTCACTTAACATTTCCCTTAATGACAGTGCCCTAGACAAGTCTGTACTTGGTCTCGCAGAAAAGAGCGGAAGTTGAACGCTCTGTTCCTCTATTTCATCGTTTTATTTGTTGTAATTTTTTTAAACTTTTGGGTGACACAATAATTATACACATTTATAGAGCACAATTATAATTGTGCAAACTTATAGACACCATCTTACAACATACACACATGCACTCACCACTTTTTGGTAATGATCAATAGGTAGGAAGGTAGAGGCAGAATTCAAAAAAAGTCGAATGGCCATCACTGATAACCCTTTTAAGATTGCCAGATGGGCTTGCCATCCCTCGTTCTCTCTTTCATCTATAGGGTATGTGTCATGTCCCTTGCAATGGAGCCCTGACCCTTTCCTTCAATAACTTGGGAATCTTTCTTCTGGGGCCCTCACCCAGGCCATCTGGGATCTCTTTTTCTGTCTTTATTTATAGATCCTTAAACCCATGCCTTTTCCCCTCTGCCTAGAACATTCTGGATTGGTACAGTATGTGACTGCCATGTTCTCGTGCTATTTTGCTTGGGGCACTGCCTCAGTGCCCTTTTTACTCTGTCTGATGCTATGGACCATCCCCTCCCAGTCTGAGCATTTGGGGGTTTGCCCCTCAGCCTTCACTCTGCCCAAATTTAAAGCGCACTTAGTTCCTAAGAGTACAGAGTCCACACAGTAGACGAAGAGTCAAAGAGAGGTCTGCTTGAGAGAGCAGTCAAGGGAAAGGAACAGTAGATGAAGAACAGAAAAGAGGAGCAAAGACTGATGGGACAAGTAAGTGTGCAGAGAGAGCAGAAGAGGCTTACGGATGGAGGTGAGTGGACAAGAGGGAAAGAGGTGGCGATGAGGTAGGCTAGGCAGAGGTAAATTTGTAGGTGAGGGTTCTTCTGAGAGTGAGGGTTATGGGAGGCTGGGAAAGATAGTTAAGGGCTGGTTAAGGCTAGGACAGTCACTCATGGGAAAGGCAGAGTGATCTAAGCGAGAAACAAGGTTATAGGCAGCCTCATGAGGCTGGTGGAAACTGGAGACTTAACATTTGCAGTGGTAATCACTGAGTGAAGAACTTGAGGGCTGTCTCCCTGCGCTGTCTCCTAAGATCCCGGCTGACTCGGTTCTGATGGTTAAAGCCTGATTCACACAGCCTGCCCAAGGGCCAGACACGCTGTAGAATGGCTATTTTAGAACAGCAGCCAGTTCTAGCTCCCTGCCAGCATTCTTCTCAGTTTCCAGCCCACTCCCTTCAAACATTTCTCCCAACCATACCTCCGTCAGCTCCCCAACAGTCTGCTCAAACACTCCCTTCTCCCAGTTTTCCCAATCAATCCTAGCAGCTCCAAACTATAACAACTGTTCTAGCCTCTGCTCAGCTCAGCTTCTCCCGGTTCAGCTGTCTCCTAACCGTATCTTCTGCGCCAACTGCCTTTTCTTTTCTGTCTGCTAGCCCAATCCCCCCTTTCCTTCAGTCACTCATCACACACACACACACACACACACACACACACACACACAGAGTTATGGTTTGTATAAGCTCAGCCCAGGGAGTGTCGCTATTAGAAGATGTGGTCCTGTTGGAGTAGGTGTGGCCTTGTTGGAGTGGGTGTGTCACTGTGGGTGTGGGCTTTAAGACCCTTATCCTAGCTGCCTGGAAGTCAGTCTTCCACTAGCCGACTTCAGATGAAGATGTAGAACTCTCAGCTCCTCCTGCACCATGCCTGCCTGGATGCTGCCATGTTCTCGCCTTGGTGATAATGGATTGAACCTCTGAACCTGTAAGCCTGCCCCAATTAAATGTTGTTCTTATAAGAGTTGCCTTAGCCATGGTGTCTATTCACAGCGATAAAACCCTAACTAAGACATGCACATACACATACATATACACATATACAACCTATCCTGTTCCCAGAAATCCAAGAGGCAACCAACTCTGAAGGTCACAAGGCCAAGGCGTTCTAACAGCTAAGAATTCTTAAAGGGCCAGTTGACTAGCAACTGGGGAATCCTTTAAGGAAAAGGCCAGGCACACAAGATAAATCACACTGCAACACTGACCTCAGGACTCTGCAAGGGTCCACATGAAAGGGTCCTTAATGTCCCTGTAACTTGCCTCTGTGTCGTATGAAAGGAAGCAGGTGCCCTGCATGCCACATACATGAATCTGAACAAATAGTATATGATATGCAGGAAATGTTATTTTACATGATTGAATCCTTACTCGCTGCATTACCAATTCCATTCCAATTAAGCTCAAATCTAGACCCAGCCTGTTTCCTACTATAACTGGAAATTCCCATGGTTCTCATGACTCAGCTGTTCCTCCCCTAATGGAGGCGAAGTATATGGGTTTCCTGGTCTGTCTGTCACATGGACGAACATGGGGTGTTCTTGCATAGACCAAGCTTCGAACGCTGAAGTTTGACTCGATTGGCATGCACTGGCCAAGCCATTAACAAGCTCCAGCAGGTTAAATCCGTGTCAGCTGTTCTGCAGCAAGACTCTGGATGCTGGCCCATGACCTGCCTGGAAGAGTAACTGCTGAGTGTTATTCCAGTGACCCGGCTGAACCCTTAGAATGAAGTGTCTGAAAATGCCCGGGGACTGAAGGCAGAGCTGCTGCCATTCTTCTGGTTCAAAGTATTGCTCTATACAAGGGTGCCCTGTTTGGGGGAAAACCCACATCCTCCTCTTAGAAATACTGTGCTTCCCCCCAGGGAAAGGAGTCAGAACTGAACGGATCCTGCTTACTTCCCTTGCCTGTTCACAAACCTTCCTTAAAAAGACACTCCTGTGCCTGCCACAGGCCCAACGTTTCCCTACATGCTAAACTCAGTGAATTCAATGGATCCTTTTTGCTATCTATTGCATGATGAACTGGATACAAGAGTATTTGCTTACCAGAATTTATGACTTCCTTCTCCCTTGGGTGATTGAATGAATGCCCATGTCTATGGCTACTCCGGTGGTCAGGATAGATGATCATAGGTAACATATCACTATCACGTAATGGTCATAGTTTTGACAGTGTTATATGTAAATTCTGTTGAACCTGACATGGCTTCCAGTGAATGGACATACCATATCTTGTATCCTGAGCGGTCAGGCATACGATCTGGGAACTCCTCAAATATATAAGACCCATTCGATCCAGACTGACCTGGCTTCTGAGTCAATGAGCAACATGGGAAAGTGATGAGCAAAAGACCAAGGAGGTGCTTATCGCTTGAAAGGAGGCTGGGGAGCTAGGAAGATAGCTCAATATATAAAGTGCTTGCCACACACAAATGAGGACCAGAGTTCGATTCTCAGAATGTATGTGTCTTACCTAGGGTTTCATTGCTATGAAGAGACACCAAGACCAAGGCAACTCTTACAAAGGCAAACATTCAACTGGGGCTGGCTTACACTTTCAGAGGTTCAGTCCGTTATCATCATGACAGGAAGCATGGCAGCTGTCAGACAGACACGGGGCTGGAATTGCTGAGAGTTCTACATCTTGATCAGAGGGCAGCCAAGAGGAGATTCTCATTCCTCACTGGGCAGAGCCTGAGCATAGGAGCCTCAAAAGCCCACCCCACAGTGACACAGTTCCTCTAAAAAGGCTACACCTTCTCTAATAAGGCCACACATTTTAATAATGCCACTTCCCATGGGCTAAGCATATTCAAACCAAACCACCACTCCATGTTTAAAAAGCTTGATGCAGTGGCGTGTGCTTATTATAAATCCCAGCGCTGGGGAGTCTCAGGCAGACGTGTGGAGCTCTCTAGCCAGTCAACTAAGCCTAACAGTAGAACTCAAGTCAGTGAGAGACCTCGCCTCCAAAAACACAAGGTGGCTGGCACCGCGACGGAACAAGACTCCAAGTTGTCTTCTGACCACCAAACCCCACTCATGTAGACCCCTGCTTCCGCACATGCACATATACAAAAGGGAAGAGGAAGTGGGACGAAAGTGGGCTGGCTGTTACACACACAACTAAGGATATAGGATATATAAGTAAGTTTCTCTCTTCTGCATACCACACCCATGTACATCTATTTGGTCATTTGGGGGTAGGAGTTAACCCATCTCTAAGTCAGACACGACGACCTACACCTTTATTCTCAGCACTCGGGAGGGAGAGGCAGTGGATCTCTGACTTTGAGGCCAACCTGATCTCCAGAGTGAGTTCCAGGGCAGCTAGAGCTATGTAGAGAACCTCTGCCTCAAAACAAAACAAAAGCAAACAGGAAAGAAACATTGGGTGCTAGAGAGATGGTTAGGCAGGTGAAGAGTGATTACTGCTCTTGTAGGGAGCCTGGATCCAGTACCCAGCACCTAGTCAGGCAGCTCACATCCACCTGTAACTCCAGTTCCAGGGGATCTGGCATCTTCTTCCAAACTCTGCACTCGGACACATGGGGTGCTCATAAACTCCCAAAGACACTCACGTGTATACTTTCATGAATCAATGCATTAATTAATTTTAAAAAAAAGGATAAAACTGGGGCTGGAGAACTGTTGTGGAAAGTAAAGTAGGTGCCACACAAGCATGAGGACGAGAGTCCAGATTCCCATATAAAAATGCCGAGAGCAGCGGCACATGTCTGTCATCCAATGCTGGGGAGACAACGACAGGGGAATCACTGATAATCACTATCCAGCCAGACCAGCCAAATGGGTGAGCTCGGGGTTAAGGAAGAGACCCCCCCATCTCAAAAATAAATAAATGAACAGATACATACATATAGAAATAAGCTAGATATAGCAATCAGGGAAGACATGTGACTTTAACCTCTGGCCTGCACATGCACAACCATACATGTATCCATGAGTACATGCGTATACACACACACACACACACACACACACACACACACACACACACACACACACACACACACACACACACACACACACACACACACACACACACACACACATACACACACACACAGTGGGGGGACTTAATTTACATTGTATAGACAGCTAACTTTTCATGTGTTTATTCCTTTATACACACATAGACAGAAAGCATACTGAAATGCCGTCCCCCTTTTCTCTACCTGTCTGTCCCTCTCCCCCTTGGTATGCCATGTAACCCAGATAAGCCCGGAACTTACTATGTAACTTACTATGTAACCCAGCTGGCTTTGCAATCTTTCCACTTCTGCCTCCCATGCGCTGAGATTACAGGCACACAGCACCTTGCCTACCACCCTAACTCTGTGTACACTCAATTACAAAGTTCAAGCCCTTTAGAATCTTACCTATAATGCAGGGGTTTCCATATCTCAAGGAGTAACAAGATATTTAAAATGGAATTCCTTTTGTCACAGGGTCAAGGTTTGCAATGAGGTGGGGGAAAAAAGAATACTGCCAAGTACCCACACGTTTCAAATCAAAGAGCTAGATCACCCACTGAACCTGCCAGCCCAGTCGTCATCCATCTCTGCCCGGGAAAGGAGCAAGAGTTTATAGTAGGTCTGACTGTGAGGAAATGGGTGGAGTGGTGAACGTTCCTGGAGTTAGTCTTCTTGGCCTCAGGCACAGGGAAGAGGCTTTAAAGGAAGGTGGCTAAACTGACACCTCCTGATAGATGGCTAACTGATTTGTGACACCCCCCCACCCCCGGCGTGGGGGGGATGCAAACTTGAGGAGCCCTTGATTAAAAAAGCAGAAGGGGGAAACAGTATTCTCACTGTATTAGTAAGAAAAAAGATGGGTGCTACTCTCAGAAACAAGCCTGGGTCTTGAGGCTCAGTTCAGGCATTCGGAGATGGAAAGCAAGCGTGCTTCTCCCTCGTGGTCTTCAATGGCTCAAGGGCTTTTTGCTCATGTTTAACTTTCATGTCAATACTGGTTGAGGGTTTTTGTTTTCGGTAAGTTTTATAGGATCACACAGAAACCATAGATAGGCAGAGACAGGATATGAGCTCAGAAGTTACAGGCTGCAGCCTCTGTGTTCTCTCTACTGTATTTCTCTCACTGCCCCTGGAGGAAGAGATGGGACAGGATGCTGACACTTTCCGAGCTGAGCATCTGTAGTGCGCTTGAGGATGTTGATCCAGCTGTTGGAGGGGGAACTGCAGCTCCTGGAGGATCCTTTCCTGACTCTTCAGTTATGCACAGTCTCCACTGTGCACCTCAGCAGGCTGACCATTAGGCAGAGCAGAGCTGGCCAACTGATGGAGAAGGGATGAGAAGTGTCCTTCATCCTCTCGTCCATGTGTGTTCATTCAGGTAAGATATTTCATCGACCCCCTCCTCCTTTGCATCCCAGAATCCCCAGGGCAATTCCTCTTCCCTCTCTTTCCTTCTATTTAAAAATCTTCTTCATCTGTCCAGGGCCAGCAGAATTTAATGAAAAGCCAGCTTAGAGGTTATGCCCATGATGAAAGCAAAATAAATTATTTCAGGATAACATGCTTTCGAAAATGAAATTTCAGTGTATTAAACAACAACAACCAAAAAAAATTGAGCTGTCTGGCCAATTATCTTATTGTCCAAGAATTTTCTTCCTCCAATTAGCCATACAGCCCATGTAAGCCATACGGTCCGGGTGTGTAATGGCTAATGGATACCGCAGAAAGGGTCACAATTACGCAGGCAGCTGAGCAATGAGATTGGTGATCTTTTCCCTTAAGGTTATGGTCTTGGAATATGTGTAAATTCATGGCCATATTTGATGTCTTGTCTAAAATATGTTCTGAAAGGATGGAGCTGCCAGTAACCTTGGCAACAAAACAAGGAAGGAGAAAGGCCTGTGGAATCCACAGATCCTTCAGCAGAGAGCATCCCAGTGTGACCATTTGGTCCCGTGCCCTCCTTTGACAGACAAGGAAACTGTGGATGAGAGATGCCAGATGGCTTTTCTGAAAACACAGAGGTCCTTAAGGCAGAGTTGGGCCGGGAGCCGTTTCCTAAGCTACAAGTCCTTTCCCATCCCCGTCTGGAAGCTTGCCTAGGCTTTATTTCCAGTTTGTATATTCACTCGCTTATTTATGTTGAAATGCTTTTGTTTTCGTTTTGTTGATTCTGAAATTATGAAAGTGATACATTTCTTACTGTAAAGAAATTCAAAACAGGAGTTTAGAGTGTAAAATGTTGAGTTTCCCAAATGCATTTTTCTTTCTAGTAGAAACTTCCGTTAGTGAACCAGAGCGTGCTCTCCCGAGTTTCTTCTATGCATTTACAAGCACATCTTTCTTTTTGTTTCATAGGGGGGAGGGGTACTGCTCATGTTGTCTGGAGGCTTGCTTGCTTCATTTACTGTGTTTGTGTATCAGCATGCAGTTACAGTTTTCTTTGGTTTTGTTTGTTTATTATCTTTTTTTTTCTTCAAAACAGGCTTTCTCTGTGTAGCCCTGGCTGTCCTAGAACTCACTCTGTAGAGTAGGCTGGCCTTGAACTTGCAGATCCGCCCGCCTCTGTATCCCAAGTGCTGGGATTAAAGTTGTGTGCCACCACTGCTTGTCTGTTTTTGTTTTTTGAGACAGGGTCTCTATGTAGTCCTGGCTGTTCTGGGACTTGCCGTGTAGACATGACTGGCCTCAAAATTCAGAAATCCTCCTGCCTCTGTCTCCTGAGTTCTAGGAGGATTGAGGTATGTGCCACTATACCCAGGTCCTGATTATTTTTAAAATTAAGATATTATTCACACAGCATAAGATTCATTTTCAAATGCACAATTCAATGGCTTTTAGTACACTGTTCAGTCACCACACTAATTCCAGAACACTTCAACACAACACGCACGCACGCTAAAACAGCAGAAGCAGCATGGTATGTATTGCATTTTTCCAGAGAAAGAAAAGCTATAAGATAAATACAGATAGTTTTGTGGGTAAATATAGGTAGGTAAGGGGGAATTACAGGAATCAGCTCACAAAACTGGAGAGCTAGATGTCCCACAGTATGCCTTCGCTAAGCTAGAGGAACAGGGAGGCCAGAGAGAACCCCTTACCCCAGTGCTGTGATAACTTCTTCTGGGGCGCTGTGAACAAGCTTCTGTTCACCCAAGAGCGGCAGATATGACAAACCAAGGCACGAACTCCACCAGAGTTCATCTTAAAACCAATGCATTTGGTGGGCTTACTTGGAGCATGGGTGAGGGCTTACATACAGGAGTGTGGGTAATGCCAAAACAGCTGCATCTTCACGACGTCCCAGCCCCGTCACGGACCTCACGGAAGCTGCATCCAGAAATCCCACCTTCAGTGAACCTGCTACTTCCTACATAGTCTGCTGCCTCCCAAAATCATTTGTAAGTAGTGGGGAGGGGAGTGGTGGTGGGGAGAAAAGGTGGGTGAGTTTCCTGTGACTCTTCTCTGCCATAGCTGTATCGTTCTGTTTATTATGTTGCCATGGTTACCGGGCCAAGGAGGTCTCTATTCTAGAATTGGCCATAGGATGATGCCGTGATTGGATGAAACGGCTGTGGTATCACCCCCCACCCCCACCCCACGGTTGAGTTGACAATAAAATGAAATACTCCTTGTATCTGTTAGTTGTTAGTCCCTGCTCTCAACTGACAACTAATAAACTCGACTGGTTTTTTTTTGTTTTGTTTTGGTTTTTTGTATTTTTTGTTTTTTTTTTTTAAATCTGCCTTTTGTGGGCATTTCCTACAAACACAGCAAGGAAATGTGCGGGCTTTTGCGTGTGACTATTTTCAGTTTGCATGTTTGTGGGACTCATCCATGTTGTAGCATAGAATAATAACTTCATTCCTTCTTACGGCTGACTAACATCCATCACATGTACCACTATTTTTTTTTTTTTGACCCATTCCTTAATTAGAGGACATTTGCGCTGATCCCAGTTTTTGTTTTTATGAATGATGCTACTATGACATTGTGTACTTTAAATTCTTTGGGTTTCATTCTTTTGAATCCTGTATAGTGTTTTAGTGTTCTGTGATAATTTGTTGTATCACTTTTTTTACTTGTTATAGTAATAAGGCAGTAAACGCTCGTGCACATTTATTTGAGGGAGACAGTATAATAAGGAGCATTTTGTACTTGAGTCCTTCCGGTGTGGCTTCATGGTTCTGTTAACTAAGTGACTCACTGAGCCTCTGCCTGTTTGCTCATCTAGAAAATGAGGCGTGAATAGAACTTGGCTCCCACGGTTGGTTAACGTAAACGGAGCTGTTACATGGGACTTTATACATGATGCATATCCACATGTTAGTATTAGACATAAATATTTCTACAGGTTAGGTTCCTAGAAATAGGATTTGGAGTCGAGTGTTCATACTTATGATTTTGAAGGATAATAATGATCATCCAATAAAGTTAAAACAGAAGGAAGAAGAAAAATGTCTATTTCCCCACAGCTTAGTCAATTGTGGAAACCGTTAAGGTTTTAAGATTTTATCTGCCTCATAGTATCTTGTTGCTATATGCCCGTGTGTGTGTGTGTGTGTGTGTGTGTGTGTGTGTGTGTGTGTGTGTGTGTGTGTGAGATGTGGGTGTTACATGCATGTGGGTGTTTGTGTGGAACTGTGCAGGTATGTGTGCAGGTCCCATGAATGTGTGTACACATATGTGTGGAGACTAGAGGTTGATGTCTTGTTCCATTGCTGTCTACATTTTTACTGAACTTAGAGCTCACCAAGTGGCTAGGCGGACTGTCCAATGAGCTCCAGGGATGAACCTATCTCTGCCTGACTGTCCAATCAGCGCCAGGGATGAACCTGTCTCTGTCCCCCCACTTTCCTTACCTTAGTACTGGGATTGCATACAGAACCTCAGCTCTTCTCTTCGTTTTTATGAGCGTTCTGGAGTTTTGAACTTAAATTCTCTTGCATGTATAGCATACACTTTACCAATGGAGCCGTGGCTCCAGTCCCTTGCTGCTAAGCTTTCTATTTCTCTAATACTCCTGAAGTTGTGTCTTTTGATATATTTATTTCTCCTTCTATGAAAATTCCATGACTCGGGCAAACTTTTCTGTTAATAACATTTCAGTACACATTTTAAAAGTCTTTTCACTCAGTTATATTCCCGGCATCCAGGTCAGATGGATCACAACTGCTTGTAACTCTAGCTTTGGGGGAATCTAACACCCTCTTCTGGCATTCTCGCGTGTGCACACGCGTAGAATAAATTTTAAAAAATAAGTACAAAACTATACTGTATTTTTCCTGATATTTCTATAACTTTTTAAATTTGTCTTTGTAATCTAATGGGAGTTTGTTTTTGTGTTAAGGTTAGAATTTAACTGTAGGATGATGTCATTATGCAGCAAGGCGGGTCCAGGGTAAGGTGAAGCCTATCATTGGATGAGAAGGAAGGGTAGGCGGGGAAAGGTCTAGGAAGGAGAGAGGAGGAGGAGCTTGAAAAAGGAAGATGGAGACAGAGGGGGAGGAGGATTCTGATCCAGGCGGTCTAGGTCAATTTTATCTTGTCTAGGTGGGCGGTTTTTATCTTTATTAATTGGTAGTGAATTTATTCTGCGGATGTATTACAGTTTGAGAATTTAACATATGAATTTAATTGTTAAACTACAAGTTTCTAGAGCTCTGACTTTACTGGGCTATAGGGGATGTGAGCAAAGTTCCCGGCGGGCAGAGAGACAACCTACCTGTCTCAGTTCTGGAAGCTCAGTTCTGCTAGGCTACAGAATGCCTGGGGCTAGCGTGGTGTGGCGCCGAGCTAGAATGGCCCGCAGAACGCGATATGTGTGTCAGGCATGGTAACAACCCGCCAAAGGGACAATGTGTGAAAGCGGCTGGGAGAGAAATAGCTGGACCACGGGGCTCACGGGGACCGCGCCGAGTGAGACCCTGTGGGTACCAGTTCCACCTATTTTTGATTTTTACTGCAACATTTAACTGATTTTTTTCTATGTAAATAGCCAATTTTTCTAATCCATTTCTCCTTAATCATTTGAAATGTCATGTATACTGTGTGCATTAATTTTTTTTCCTTTTTTCTTTTTGTTTGTTTCTTGAGACAGGGTTTCTCTGTATAGTCCTGATGCCTTGGGGCTTACATTGTAAACCAAGCTGGTCTCAACTTTATAGATATCCACCTGCCTCTGCCTTCAGAGTGCTGAGATTAACGGCGTGCATCACCACTGCCTGGCTTATATTCTGTAGTTTTAAAGGTTTCTTGTGTTCTAGATACTGTGAACATTTCTGAAACTCTCATCCTATTCCTGTATTAGAGTCTTCTCTTCTGACATCGCTTATATCTTACGCTGGCACAAGTAGAGAAAGCATTGACAGCATCGTTTGAGACGTACAGATATCTGCAAACCTACTACACGCGACATTTATGCTCATCCAGACCACAGTTCACCTAGCTGAATCTGTCAATATTACACTATCATAATGGTGAAATTTGCAAAATCGGAATTATTGTTTAGACTCATAGGCCTACATTTGAGTATGTGGATTGTCTTAGTGAGGGTTTTATTGCTGTGAACAGACACCATGACCAATGCAAGTCTTATAAAGGACAACATTTAATTGGGCTGGCTTACAGGTTCAGAGGTTCAGTCCACTATCATCAAGGAGGGAGCATGGCAGCATCCAGGCAGGCCTGGTGCAGGAGGAGCTGAGTTCTACATCTTCACCCTAAGGAAGCCAGGAACAGACGGAGCATCCTCAGGCAGCTAGGAGGAGGGTCTCCAAGCCCACCCCCACAGTGACACACTTCCTCCCACAAGGCCACACCTTCTAATAGTGCCACTCCCTGGGCCAAGCATATGCAAACCATCACATGGATGGATATATAGCATTTTGATTGAAAATCACTGGATAAAAAAAAAAAATTTTTTTTTTTAGTTTACAAAATACTTTTCAACCACCTCTGGTTTAAACTTGTATAAACTTTAGCAACCGTGAGGTTTGAAGAAAATATCTATGAACGTTTAAGATGGAACCTATATCATGGGAAGAGGGCGATCATTCTCCCCAGTTTTAGACTAAGAGAGACAGCGCTGGGGAATTTCAAGTGTGTAACTTCCGGCAGGCGGTCCCTTTAGAGGCTGGGTGCGTCTTTCCCAACTCCCTCATGCCCTCATGGCCTCACCCCACCCTGTTTCCATGCACTTCCTTGCTTCTGGGGTCTTCATGGAAACACTACTGCTGGTGTCCCCACCCAGGGAGTCCCACACGTGGTGTATAAACTCTCGTCAGAATCACTCAGGTTCCCAGGCTGATGGAGCGACTGCCATCTTGAAAACTGCTAGTTGCCCTGGCAAAGGAAAGAGAAGAGATTTCTAGATGGTCTCTCAACTGGCCATTGATGATGAAGTTGGGAATGACGTAGGTAATGCCTGCTTACAACTCATTGATAAGGAATGGTCCCACAACCTCATCCTCCCATAGAGGGCTTAGGAAGTATAGCCAACAGCCGGAATCCAGAAGGGGAACAATAGGATAGACTCTGTGAGAGGCTTAAGCTGCTGTCATGATAGTGTACGTTAGAAAGAGACAGATTTGAACAGGGAGGTGAAAGAGAGAAACATGAAGGAGGTGTTTACACGCCCGCAGCTGCTGGGTAAAAAGGCTGTGATCCAGTGATACAGGACTAACTCTGTATTGTGTCAGGAGGATGTGGCTTTGGGAAGGCATTTTGCGTCAGGATTTCAATGAAAGCCTCATTCCCTGAAATGTCCCTGATTCAGATACAGTTCTTAGCATTCAGAATGCACATAGGAATTACTGGTTTTGTTCACCAGACATTGATTTATTCCCGATGTGAGGAGTTTATACTACATCATCCAGATATTAAGTCACCAAGCCAGAGGGTGTTTTGAATGCATTCGGGGAATGGCAGAGTTATATATTCTTGAATAAGGGCCTGCCCAACCCCCATCCTCCCTAAGCCCTCTTTGTATGTGTGTGTGTGCTTCTGTGAGCGAAAAATCAATACCCTCTTGGATAGATGGAAATTGAGCTGTGTCAAGGCATACATGCATTGTCTGATAGCATCTTCCTGCCAGGAATCTAATATATTGATCAAATTTTCCTTGAAGAGTATCCATGCAATATACAATAACAAGACAAGCGAATGGTAGAAAATATTAGTCGTGCACTTTTAAAAACTGTCTCCTTTTACAAAAAGAAAGAAAGAAAAGATGATAATAAGCTGGAGGTTGCCATGCAGGGCATTACCCTCCTGAAGAATGTCCCGATGGCCTTGTAATTTCTGGCAGAGGTCACCTACCCTCTCCAATCTGCTTCTGCGTTACACCTGCTTCTTACTGCGGGTGAGAAATGATTTTCTCAGTTGGAATACTCCTGTCAAACACAAGCTTCTAACTCCTGCCCTGCTTCGCCTCCTCCCTTCCTCCCCCTCTTAGAGCCTAAGCCACATTCTCTCCCCCTCCCTCCCCCCAGCTAACAACAGTGAACGTGTGGGAGGCTATCTGGCTGCCGCTCCACATAGCTACAGAGGTTGTACCTCTGCATGGTTCGCATGGCGATTCTGATTGCCGTTAATGGCTGTTGTTATTGTTGTCCCCGTACTCATTGTTAAAAGGCTAGAGTGACACGAGAGGACAGGAGGAAGGCTGTGTGGCTCTTTTAGACTTGCGGTTCCTAGCTCAGGATGATGACACACAAGCACAAGGGGCACAGTGCTGACTGACACTCTGAGGAGCCTGCCTTTAGTTGTTAAAGAGGAAGGGCCATGGAGAAGCAGAGAAGGAGGGCTGTGCCTGTATTTTTAAATAAACTGCCTTGTGATACAAAAGGCAAGGGAAGCATCTGAGATATTAAATCCTAGCTACATGGAAAATTACTCACTTTTTTTTTTTTTTTTTTTTTTTTGTCGCTAATGACTCTGGTAATCCAAAGGAAAATTATTCCAGTTAAGTGACTCATCTGGAGCAGATTTTCTAACTGTATCTTGGGCAAGGAGGAATCTCTTCAGAGATAACAATTTATTATTTAACATTTTGACAGGTCCAGAGAAATATAAGTCCATTGAGACCCAATAAAAAGCTGTTCCATTTTTAGCCATGTCTGGATGTTCTCAAAGCACCCAGGTCAGGGTTTGTCAGAGGCAAGAGAGGGTGTGGGAGTTTGTATTGTTTTGTCTCTCTTTGTTTCTTTGTTTTTGTTTTTTCTTCACTCGAAGGCTTCCATTGCGATCTGATAAACAGAATCTTATTTTAAAGGAAAAGTCGAGAAATAGAAATGCTTATGAGATTATGATAGAAGTATGGCAGGGGGGAAGTAACAGAGAACACCATGCCGGAAGTCAGAAACGGGTGCACCGGGACTTAAACCCGCTCCTGTCTGTTACTGCAGAGATTGTTAGAAGGCACTAGAAGCATTATAATACGCTCTCATTTCCCTACAGCAAATGGGTTTGTTCTGTAAAGGTGAAAAAAAATAGTGACCCATTGCAACTTGTCATTTAAATGTGCAGAACAAACTAGTAGGATTTTTATAGTCTCTATTTTCATACTGTTTCTTACATAGAAACTGTGCATTCTTGTCAGATGCATGGACTAATGTCCTTGTTTCCTGGATGAAGTGATGGTCACACAGAAAAGTTGTCATAAAGTTGGATCAGACCTCGAATGTATTGCACCATTGGCCTTTTAAAACTAAAAACCAGATTTGGGGGTACACACCTCCACCCCTCTTCATTTTCTTTCTTTTCTTTGGCATCAAGCCCATAGAAGACTTTGAGAGTTTGGTTTGATGCATGATTTTTTTTTAAATCTTCCTTCTAAGGGAGCGACAAATGACAGCTTTATCCCTGTTGAAGTGAAAATGGATATTATATGTATTTTTAAGGCCCATGGGGGACAAATTGACCCCAGTTTGCATTATACCATTTTTTTTTTTTGGTATCTTTGCTTAATTTAATCTAGGGTTAATCTTAATACCAATGAAATTGTTAATGTAGAGGTGTCACATAACATTCATAAATCTGGTATGTGTTTAGTGGTAAAGATAGAACAATTTTGCTTACATTCTGGTTAAGTTATTGTCCTGATAAATGGGAGATTTGAAATATTTGGAAGAATAAGACTTTCTTTTGACTTAAGCTTAAATAACTATTGCCTCGAAAGACCCTCGTTAGACAAAGACAACCAACGAATTCGGGGAGGTGGCTGGGTATTGAATGCTCCTGAAGCTACTAAATATTTTATCAATATGCTTAATTTTTTTCAATAGGTTGATATATGCTTGTCACAATGTCAAGAAAGCTTAGGTGGGAATCAATATACACTACACATGGCAGCAGAGTTAACAGAGAATTATGAAAAAATAGTGCATAATTGTTTCTATTTTTATTTGAAAGGCTGCCTCTGGTTACCCTGAGAAACCTTTTTGGAAGGCACTGGAGCTGTACTAACCTGCACTAACTGCTTTTGCTTGTTGAATTTTTCATTTGCAAAGATAATCCATGCTTTAAAATCTGGAAACCTTTGAAATATGCATCAGGCAGGAGACTGGCGTGGGGATTGCCTTGAGGTCAGGGCTTTCAGTGTCTTGGTTGCTGAATCTGAGGTTTCTGCTAGAGGCCATGAAATATCCCCTTCATTAACCGGTTCTTGGCGGCAAATATAATTAAGAGCTCGCCAGAGATCAGAATGTTGTAAAAAAGGAGATGCCTCCTGTGGTGGGAAAACAGGACCAAAGATGCTGATCCTATGACAAAAGTCTTGGACAACCATTACCCTTTAGTCGGTGGGGACATGATTTTACAGAACACTGTGGAATAAAGCAGCTGTCTGATGCTGGTGGTTTCTGACAGCTAAGGCAGTCATCTGTGGTTCTGGCAGGGGTCCGGTGCAGTGACTTGACTCCACATGTTGACAATTCCTCGGCTTTCCCACATCCCTTCCCAGAGGACACCCCCAGCAAGCCACTTAGATACGTGTTTGTGCAGGTGGTGGGTCAGCCGGTTTCCCTGGAAGTCATCCTCTTTTTCTTCAAATTTTCCCATTGAGGGTCACTCAAAGGTGACAGGTTTACGCTCCTTGAAGGCTGAGCCTGCTGTTGCTGTGGTTGGCCAAAGCACAGCCCGAGAGAAATGCTGATTTGAACCTGGCAAGCCGGGCAGCTGCCTCTAGACTCTCTGGCACCACTGTGTTCAGAGAAGAACAAAAAAAGTAGCAGGTAGCATTCAAGTCTAGAATTGTAATGAATTTAGAGTGTCCAGATGTATCCTTTTAAAAGGATCAAGCTAGTACCCAGGAAGCCCTTTGAGGATAATAAATTGTTTACTTTTTCCAAAGCAGATAGGAATAGGAAATCTTCAATTGTGCTCGTAGAGATTAGGTTTTAAAATAGCCAGACCCTTTTTTGAGTGGGGCATGGCTGTGTGTGCTAACCCAAGTGCACCACAATTGATCTTTGTCTCACACCTGGGTCATTAGTTCACGGCTCCCATGATGCCCAGATCCCCTGAGCACACCAATTACACTTTGCTGAAGTCTGCAATAACGAAGTTGACCTGATGCTTAAATGAAAATCCAAAACCATCTTGGGCTCGGAAGGAGGCATTTTGAAATGCTAATATTTGCCTTTGTAAGATTATGTACTGTTAATAATCCCCTTTATCGTGCAACTCTCTTTGCTTGCTACAGCAACGAATCAGACCCTCCTTATTACTCAAACTAGATTTCATGCCATTAACTGAACATAATATCAAATAAATGCTTATAAGGTCTATATTCTGGTCCAGAGACTGTGTTATGTGTCCTAGATACACAGCAGTGCTTTGAGGTAATTGATAATATTATCTGTCCTTTAATTTAATCGGAAAATACTTACCTATTATATGTCAAGAAGTCTGGATGTGACCGAGAATACAGCGGACAAGGCTTTGAACTCATGGAACTCCCAAAGTTGATAGAAGACGCATTGTAAGTAACATTAAGGGAAGGGAAGGGAGACATAAGATGTGGAAAAGGAGGTCTGACCTGGAAAGATGAGATATTTCCACTGAGATGTGAAGGTATGGGAAGCCGGCAGGTGAAGAGGGTAGAGATGATGTGGTGGACAGTGAAGAGCCTGAGGGACAGAGACTGAGGGAGTGATGTGGACCATACAGACAGCACTCTTGATTCAGAACCTGGCTTGTCATTTTGCTCACTCCCCAGGTGAGTCACTTAACCCTGCACTCTTATTTCCTTGTTTGTTTTGTTTTTTTGAGACAGTTTGGTATAGCCAAGGCTGGCCCTGAGGTACAGCAGAGAATGAACTTGCTATGTGAGAGCAGACGACCTTGAACTCCCCATTTTCTGGCCTCCACCTAGAATGCTAAGATTGCAGGGGTGCAGCTCCTTGCCCAGCTATTTCCTTATTATAGAGCAGCTGTACTTAAGCTAGCTGTTGCTCTGTTAAATGAGTTACTATGTGCCCAGGACATGGTAAGCATTGTAAAAATGCTAGTTCTTTAAACAAGACAGTGAAAGTATATTGAGTTACCCATTGCCTGGAATGTAATATACAGGAGCCACAGAATAAGAACTGAGCTTAGGAAAGCTGACAGAGCTCGGATTACAAGAACCCAGTCCAGAGGGCAGTCATGTAAACATGGGAAGGAGTTTATTGATCTGGGCAGCAACAGGAAGTCATTGACAAGGTTTAAGTGGCAAGTGACACGATACGATTCCTATAGGCCGAGGGGGATAGGCCAGTGGGTAGATTGCAGATACCTAAAACAGAGAACATTTAGCTATGGACTGAAATTGTGAATGAAGAAGAGGGAAAAATAAAAGAAAGCCCGCAAATCTCTTATGTTCAAATAATGGAGAGGAACAATTTAATTGTGGATGTATGTGGGTTGATAGATTGGGGGAACTCTTTTTCCCCCCTTTTCTTTCCTAGACTTGTGTTTCTCAGAGGTACGAACCCTCCTAGTCTGACTGTTGGGGTGAGCTGAGCAATGTTGGTGGTATGGAAAATGATGAATGAAAGCCAAGCTATAGACAACGAACAAGAGGATTTCCTGGGGAAATTGAGGCATCGATGAAAAACTGTGAGTCAGCTGGTGTCTGAGTGTTACTGGCACCATATTGCCTAGGGGTAAGCATTGCTCAGCAGCTCTCAGCCACTCCTGGATGGAGAGGAGACAGAAGCCTCTGGGAGTCACATCAGATAACACTGTCACTGACGCTGCAGTATTGTGACATTTATTAAAGGTTTGCTCCGTACTCCATGCTGTTTTAAGACCCTCGTAGACATTATCTCATTTAATTGGATACAGGTCTTTCATGTGTTCCTGCATGAGACCAGGCGGGCAAGGCATTAGATAATGAAGTACCCAAGGAAAACTCGAGCTGTATCTTGGCCGCCACGTCTCCTGCAGGCTGGACTGTCTCCTTGTAGTTGAACAAATTTGAAACTGAGGTTAGATTCTTCTGGTAGATCAGAAACTAAGGCACCAGGGCACTTTCTCAGTTGTCATGAGTACATGTTTTGGTTTGGTGTGTTTTTTTGGTTTTTTTTGAGACAGGGTTTCTCTGTGTATCCCTGGCTGTCTTGGAACTCACTCTGTAGACCAGGCTGGCCTCCAATTCACATGGATCTCCCTGCTTCTGTCTTCCAAGTGCTGGGACTAAGGTGTGCACTAAGGCTTGGCACACCTGCATGCTAAAAAGGGTTTCCCTCCTCAAAACACCCTGGCTTCAGTATAATAACATTTGGATTTTGAATGCAACCCCGTTCCTACCTCCTTTGGGTTATCCAAGGTGATTGATCATGGGAAGAATTACTCTAAATGGGAGATCTGGCCTGCCATAATTTAAGAGGGAAAAAGGGTCACCTGGTCCATATGAATATACTATTCACCTCATAAATATTCAAAAAACTTCTTAACAATCTACGACACAAGCAAGATACATTGGTGTACAACTTTAATCTCAGTATTCGAGAGACAGAGGCAGGCATGGATATCTGTAGAGTGAGGCCTGCCCGGTCTACACAGCAAGTTCCAGGCCAGTGAGAGCAACATAGTAAGATCCTGTCTCAAAAACAACTATAGCAGCAACAACAAAAATCTACAATTCAGGGGTTGGGGACTTAGCTCAGTGGTAACACACTGCTAAGTTTACACTGCCCCACCTCTTCAGGGTAGCCCACTCCCGTTTTTCTCTGGAATACATGCTTTTAAGAAAATACACTAGTCTCAGTTATGTGTGTTGTGTGGGTAAGGGCACACAAGTGACAGAACCCACAGGTACTAGCGTCATCTGGGTTTCCCAGAGCTGGAGTTACAGACAGTTGGAATCTACTTCCTGATGTGGGTCTGGGAATCAGACTTGGGTCCTCTGCAAGAGTGAGCCATGCTTTCATACTCACTCTTAACTGTTAGGTCATCTCTCCAGTCCTCTATTCTTTACCTTGCTTTGTTCAATCAACAACGTGTCATGACTTAAGTGACTTAAAATAATAGAAAGCTATTGTTCCTCAGTTTTGGAGGCTAGACGTCTGAAAGCAAGGTGCTGAGTAGGGCAGTGCTTCCTCTGAAGAGACAGAGGAGGCTCTTCTTAGCTCCCAGTGGCGGCTGATGATGATCTTCGGTGTCCCTTGGCTTGCGGCTGAGTTACTCCATTTTCTGCCTCTTCGGACACAGCCATGCTGCCTGTGTTTCTGTTGTCAAATAGCATTGCCTCGCTCTTTTTTTTTTTTCTGTAGAGTGTGTGTGTGTGTGTGTGTGTGTGTGTGTGTGCACGCACGCACGCGTGTGTAGGTTAGAGTTCAATGTCAGGTGCCTCACTCAATCACTCTCCGCCTGATTTTTTTGAGACAATTTTTCCTTAAACCTGGAGCTTGCTGCTCAGGCTAGACTGCCTGGGTGGAAGCCCCAGGGATCTTCCTGTCGGTTCCTCCCAGGGATGACCTAGCTTTTTGCATGGGTACTGGAGATTGAACTCGTGTCTTAATATTTACACAGCAATGGGGTTGGGGATTTAGGAGATTGAACTCGGGTCTTAATATTTACACAGCAAGTACTTGCCAGCCTCCATTCCCGTGTTCTTATAAGGACACCAGTATCATTAGATTATGGTCCACCCTAAAGCCTCATCATAACTTAATTACATCCACATCAACCCTATTTCCAAAGTCACATTATGAAGTTCTAGAGCCTGGGTACAATACATTATTTTTAGGGCACACAATGTGGTACCAGTTCTTTCAATTATCTCTGAAAGCACATACAGGAGGCCTCCTGCATGCACATGCACTGGACTCTTTGTGTCCTTGTGCATCTCTCTCTCTCTCTCTCCAGCTTTGATTTGTTACAATGATGCCTTTCACAGTGGTAGCAAAGCCAATATAGTACAACAAAATCGACCAACAAAGAAGCCTCAGATGGATGATGCTCTCCCAAAGAGTGGCCATGTCTTTGATGCCACTGCATCCTCTTGTGCTGTCATGAGCCATCTCTGATCTGGTAATCGGTGGTCTATTCTGTCCATTCTGAACTCTCACATCTGCCACATCATTACCTTGCCAACCCCACAGTTGTACCTCTCCACCCGCTTTGTAGATGCAAAACAGGGCTCTACCCCATGTTGAACTCTGTTCACATGTCTGCAGGTCTGCTCCCTAAGCTCAGCTGGGCTAGAGACCAGTCAGAATGAAGCTGCTGCTTAAGGCTTACTACGTATCCCTCCTGCTGTTACTGACCTTGAACCAATGTCCTTGAGGCAACCCTGTGAGTCTCACCTTTCTTTCCACCTGGTCTGATGGTAGTTATTGGTATCAGTTGGCACAAGTAAAACTGCGATTTCCCAAACATGTCCAGAAGTCAACAGGAACTGAAGAAATGTCTCATAAGAGTCTAAACTCTTGGGGGGGGGCATTTAAAATAAGTCTCTCTCTCTCTCTCTCTCTAGAGACAGGGTCTCATTATGTAGCTTTGACTGTCGTGGAAACTCTATGTAGACCAGGGAAGTAGCCTCAGAATCACAGGGATTCACCTGCGTATGCCTCCGGAGTACTGAGATTAAAGTTATGTACCGCCACACCCAGCTGAGTTCTAGTCTTTCAAACAAAGGGCATCCTTTCTCCTTGCTGACTAGCACAGCAAATATGCTATATGCTATGGAAAAAGGAGGAAGAAGTTTTGTCTTGATCAATCTTTTATAGGAGTCACACAAGGCAAGAATTTTTTTTTGACCCTATTAGCTCAGAACAGAACACAAAGAGACAAACATGTTCTCACTCCAAGACCACACGCTGTTTTAAACACGTTCTGTGGGAGACATGTTTTCAACATCTCTCTGTTTCCAGCCAGTGACCTTAGGTCTAATTACCACATTTTACACATACATATAATGTTCCGAATCAGGGGCATGAATGGTTCGGAAGGGAGAAGCAGGGAACATGGACTAGGACTGAAGCATTCAATGCTACACATTCATCTGAGCTTATGAGAGACACTTACATCACGAATCCTAAGACTGGCTACATTGTTTCTTTTCAAAGATCAGTTCATTCTAAACAGTATACTATTAACTTGGGGTGAGAGTTTGATTAGTAAAAAGCAAGCTACAAGCAGCATTTCTCTGAACAATCTTTCCCACCAGGAGCCCTACAGTAAGTAGCAATTAGCTTTTCAAGCTATGACCATGGTTTCCTCTGATAGACGTTGGAACTAATTTCCTTAAAAATGTAACTATAACGTAAGGTTTCTCCTGGGTAACTGTTAGGTTGTGCTAGTTCTTGGACCTGCTGCTAAAGAGATGAAAAGAATTTCTCCCCTTTAGAAAGGCTATTCCTATGTACCACACATTTAATTTTAACACGTCTCTTGCCAAATCTGCTAAATCCACTGACTGAGATGCTTAATACCAGTCCACGTCTGTCACTGTAGGATAACACAACCATGCCCAGCAATATTTAACAAGAGTATGTTTTGATGTATTCTTCTTGTGAGTATTCCTATTATTAAAGTAATTATAAATGTTTGTACCTAGTCCTCACCATGACAATTTTCACTTTCACCACAAAAAGCAAAGGCTTGATTATAATTATACCTGCACGTCTTTATTCCTTTTGCCTCCCACACAGGGTATCAATCTTAAGTTAGTTGTTACTCATTCTATGTACAAAGACTTATTGAGTTGAGTGTTCCTTATATTCCTTGTATTAGCAGAAAACAGAAAGAAATTAGCTTTCAGGAACCTGTTTTTAAAAAGATCTAGACTACCTAAATCCTCCATTCAAGAAACACTAAGGCTAAGTTTGGTGGTACAAGCCTTTAGTCCCAGCACACAGGGGGCAGAGGCACAACAGAGGCAGGCAAATTTCTGTGTGTTCGAGGACAGCAAGTTTTGCATAGTGAGCTCCAGGACAGCCAGGGCTACATAGAAAAAAAAATCCTGTCTTGAAAAGCCAAGAAAGAAAGGAGACATAAAGATAAAAATATCTATGGATTGATTGATTGACTGATAGATAGATAGATAGATAGATAGATAGATAGACAGACAGATAGATAGACTGACTGAGCATCTATTATATCTTAGCTGTGCCATATGATAGGGGAGCAGAGCTGGCAGGGCATGGGCTTCCACAAGTGCTGATGGTTGCTGTGGGCATGGGAATTTCACTAAGAGGGGACCTAACATTCAAGCATATGAGTCTACAGGGGCCGTCCTCTTTCAAAACACTGCAGTGGCTGATACTGTAGAGGTAGGGACAGACGCAAAAGGTATTTTAGAGGCAGAGTAAGCAAGTTTCTTTCCAGAGAAGTTTGAAAGTAAAGTATTAACAATGTAGATGACTGAATTATTCCAGCCTGAATCCAAACAACCTGGAAATCAGCACTGGCTTCACCACAGAGGATCTATTTCAATGCTTCTCAAGAATATCCCACTGAGCAAGACCAAGTGCCTGATTTATCTCCAGATGGAGCATTTGGGTTTCTTCTTTACGGATGCCTTTCCTGAGCCGTGTAGTCTATCAGGACTTCAGGGAGTAATAAACAAATGCTTTGGTTTGTTATTTTTAAAGACTGTCATCAGAGTTCACCTTGAAGGGACATCAGATTGAGATAATGGTTTTCATTTCTGTTTATTTTTAATTTTTGTTAAAGATTTATTTATTTATCATATATACGTACACTGTAGCTGTCTTCAGACACACCAGAAGAGGGCATCGGATGCCATTACAGATGGTTGTGAGCCATCATGTGGTTGCTGGGATTTGAACTCAGGACCTCTGGAAGAGCAGTCAATGGTCTTAACCACTGAGCTACCTCTCCAGCCCATAGTTTTTGTTTTTTAAAGTAGGTGTTTCTCTTCTTGGTACCTCCTCCCTTATTCATAGCGTCTTCCTTGACTCTCATTAGCAAGAGCCTACAGAAGTTGTCTTCATATGCACAGACATGCACAGTAAGCCTTCAGATTTTTCCTCCTTCACTCTTCCAGTCATTTGGACGCACTGCCCTTTACTAGGCAAACCCTTCTCCCTATCTGCCCAGATCTAACTTTTTTCCTTTTCCAAGCCCTTTTCTCACCAACTTCTACCCTGATTCTTAGCGCTAATGATACAGCTAGGGAAAAACAAACAAACAAAACCTATGTGTTATGAGGAATTGTAAAGTGTTTGCTGGAGGTGCTGGCCTTCCCTGACTGGTTTTCCTAATGCTAGTCTGTCATGCTAAAAGGGCTTTCTTCTCCCTGTTCAAGTCAGAGGCTTGGAGTGGCTTGTGGAAGTGTCCATTAAGACAGCAGCTCTTCCCTAGAGACATGTACCCTGGTGTCGGGGTCACTAAAGATTTAAGAAAGAGGGCTCTGCTTCTGCCTCAAATATTATACTTTTCCAAATGTGAAATCCATGTTAATCTAAAAGGACATAACCAGTATGTCCAAATGTTGATATTATTTTCATCATAGGAGCTTACTATGCAGTGTGTGTGTGTGTGTGTGTGTGTGTTGCCTTATACTTTTAAGACATTCTAAAGTCTCTACAACTAGGATATACTAATATTAACATGGTAATTAAGAAACCATGTATGCATTAAAACCAAGATTCTGCGAGATAAGGGTTTTCAATTAATTACGTTGTTAATTCATTCGTTGAGGATCTAACCCAGTGCCTTGCTCAGCTACTGAGACCTTAAATTTCTCTTTTTATATCTTTTCATTTATTTAGTGTGTGTGTGTGTGTGTGTGTGTGTGTGTGTGTGTGTGTGTGTGTGTGTGTGTACATATGCTCGGGCATGGTTCTCGTGCAGAGGCAGAGGAAAATCTGAGGGAGTAGTTCTCTGCTTCTATCTTATATGATCCCGGGAAAGAACTCAAGTCATCAGGTTTGGCAGGAAGGACCTTTACCCACTGAGCTATCTTTTCAGCCTGATACTTTTTTAAAATTTTGATACCGGACGGGTATTTTTGATTGAATGTACTGGAAACTAAACATGAATTTAGTAAATTTGGTCCAAGGCCTTTTACAAGGGATTATGAGGCCAAGGTTCCAGGAGATTTAGCTAGGCTCCTCCAGACCTAGCAAAGGCTTAGTCATCCCCTGCCGCCATCCCCTGCCGCCATCAGGTGTTAGCGGCATATAAAACTGCTCACCACCCCAGTTCTCTCTCTGCTCTCAAGTGTTCCTGGCCATTCTTTCTCCTCCCCTCTGTTCTTCTCTATCCCCCCCTTCTCTGTCCTCATGGCCCTGCTCCTGTCTGTCTGCCTCTATCCCTTCTCCAGGTCCTCGCTCCCCTCCTTCCCCCAAACACACCCCCTCTTTATACCAGGTCTGTTTCATGGCATGATTTCTCAGGAACACCTTGTCATGGGCCCACCAGGTAAATGCTTCAGACTTCTCAGTTTCCCACTACACTTGTAGGTTTCTCACTCTAACATAAATTTCATCTAGTGTATGAGCTGGGGGTTGATCTGAATTCTAACCACATATATTTTGTGAAAAGAATGGATCTTCATAGATTTGAAACTTGTCATTCAGATCACTCCTGGTGGGGGGGGGAGGAAAGAAAGAATGAAACCTCATGCATTAAAGAGCCTACTCATATTGCTTCGTGGCATCTGCTATGTTAAGTGCCGTTAAGATAGTCATGGTACCTGTCCCTAAGGAGCCCGGTGCAATCTGGGAAAGATTATCTCTCTCTAACTTTAAAGCATTAGCAGAAAATAGTGATTCTTCTCCTTTGATCCAGACATCTGTGAGTGTAATGAAAGACAAAGCCGTGTCAAAGCGAACTACATGGTGGCCTGCAGCAGTCTTTATTGTCTGAACAGAAAGCAAAAGGCTCTTGTAAGTAACCCCAAACAAATAACCTAAGCCATCGTTCGCTAGTCATTTTGATCCTAAATCAAAATAACCTACCTGCCTTGTGCCTTTTCATTCATTCAGGGCTGTTTTATTTGTTTTGCTCCCCCCCCCAGGGTTTACTTGCAGATAACAGAAAACTACCTTAGCAATTTAAAGCAGGTGAGGCTAACTTCAGGGAATTGGATGTTTACAATTTCCAATTGGGAGGGTTGGAAGAGCGGGTGGAACTTTGGTCTCAATACCTTTAACTAAGGGCTAACATAAAGCTCACCGCTTCCAACAGAATAATAAGAAAAATTACCAGGCTAAGGATGTGGCTCAGTGGTAGAGTGCTTGCTTACCATGTGAAAGGCTCTGGGTTTGATCCTGGTGAGACACACACACACACACACACACACACACACACACACACACACACACACACACGGAAAGCTAGGGGAAAAAGAGAGGAAAGAAATAGCAATAACAAAACCAGGAAGAACACTGCAGCAGCTCTTACAGAGGAACTCACTTCTCACTTCTGTGTAAGTCCAGGCTTCCGATCTCTAGCTTTCTTTTACGTCTGCGTATGCTCCTCAGTTAGCACGTGGGCTGGTTATACTTCCCTACCTGCTTTCTGAAACCTTTAGCCCAAGAGGTTTGAGCTCCTGCTGCTAGGAAATGGAACACACTCAACTTTTACTGTTGGAAGAAGCAGTATTAGGGGTGCTCCACAGAGGCCCCTTGTTTTTAGATGCTCTCTAACCTACCCATTCCATCCTCTATTTCAACCTGAAAGTGAGAATCAATCATTTCAACAGCAAATGAACACTTTTACTTGCTGACTTAGCATTAGGAAGACCTATATTGGGCCTGCAGTCCCAGCATTGTGTAGTATAAAGCAGGAACAGATGCCTTGAGTTAGAGGTTTGCCAGGGCTACAATGAGTTTGATACATAGATACATATGTGTCTATGTAGCTATGTATCTGTGTGTATGTATGTATGTATATATGTATGTATGTATCTATCTATCCATCTATCTATCTATCTCTGTATCTATGTATGTATCTATGTATCTATCTATGTATCTATGTATCTATGTATCTATCTATCTATCTATCTATCTATCTATCTATCTATCTATCTATTTAGAGTGCAGTTGGTGAAGTGGTTCCCTTGTAAACATAATGATATGGGTTTGGTAAGTTTGGTAAGAGCATCATCTCCTCTGGTAGCACAGCTCCCAACTATAACTGAGTCACCAACAAGCTATTCCATCACTCTGTACCTGCGTGTGCTTGTAGGAGACAAGGTACATGGTGAGACCAGTGAAGTCATTATCTCTTTCCCTCCTCTTGGCAGAAGCAATAGTGAATGGTGATTACTGCTGTTCACAGGCTCACTGCTGGCAAAACGAAACTGGACAAAACCTCACATCCAGAGCAAGTATCTGTTCCAGTGAGAAGCTACTGCCTTTCTGCCCCGCCCCCCAGGATGAGAAGACTGATGTGCTCAATGTACTCCCTTGTTACCGACTGGCCTAACCCCATTCCTATATAACAGTGTGTTAAGGGCTCAGCACTGCTTCTTGTTGGCTGCCAGATCTCACTGATGAAGGGACTCCTCCATCCTTGCCACAATGACCACTTTATTCATGAGCCCCTTGGACAAACCCCAGAGTGGCTGGTGAAAGGGGCTGACTGACATCCATTGAAAATCACTCTGTGTGTGGCTATTAACTCTCCAGCAGCAGCCGTGGGCACAGTCCTGAATTCCTATCCCCTGTTCAATGTTCTTGGCTTCAAAATTGGACTCTGGTTACCTTAAACAGAAATAGATTTTATTGCATGGTTTTGGGTAGCTCACAGCATCAATGTGGAAGCAGGTAAACAAATCTAAGAAAAAGGCAGAAGCCAAGAAAAGCTCACAGCCAAGAACAGAGCAGAGGATGCGGCAGCGTGGTACCCTATCTTTAGCCGTCGGCTTTGGACACTCTCATTTCTCCTTGCTGGACTCCTGAGTTTGCTTCACCCTCTGAGGATATGCTCTAGCTGTCGCCATGTCTACTTTCCCATGAGGCAAGATCCCTGACAGAAGCATGTGTTTGGCCAAATCTGTGCTCCTTGTCAAGAGTTGGGGTGTGCTTGTTTTAAGCTTAGAGACGGTATTGGTCTTGTCTGACATCGGATTCAGCAGACTCACGGTCTAGGTAAGCAGCATCAGTGAAGATAACTAAAACCTGGTGAGTAGCTATCATGTCCTCTAAGCCTCAGTTTCTTCATCTGGACAATGGAACCATAATAGTCTTTTTTAGATTCTTGCCCTTTATAACAGTCTTTATCCTAATATTAGTTTTCTGCCTCAGAAGACTTCAGAGGCTCCTACAAGCCTTGCTCAACTCAGATCTCATTGCCCTGAGCAAATGGATTCACTTGTGTCCTTCAGAAAGAGTTTATATGTGTGTTCTTTTAGCTTCCCTCCCCACCATTGGTTAACTACACTTGCCCTGGTTATTGTTATCATCATCATCATCATCATCACCACCACCACCACTACCACCATCATCATCATCTCCATCATCTCCACCCCCAAGACTGAACTGAAGTCAGGTTCCTCCTCTGCTCAAACCCTCCTTTGACTGGGCTAGTCTGCCTTCCTTGAGCCTCAGCTTAAGCTTTCATCCCTGGATTCCTCTGTCTCTCTCTCTCTGTCTCTCTCTCTCTCTCTCTCTCTCTCTCTCTCTCTCTCTCTCTCTCTCTCTCTCTCTCTCTCTCTCTCCATCCACTGGTTTCTGCCCTGTAGTTTGTGCAATCAAATGCTGCAGGGACACATTCCCACACTCATTGGATGTCACTGACTCTGCAGTTATTAAAATAGAACTCATTGCTTTTGTAGATTTAATTAAAAACAATACAAAAACGTGCAAAGAGTAAGAGTGACTTTTAATCTCTAACCCGAAGAAAGCCTTGCTCCTGTCTGTCTAGCCAAACACAAAGATATTTATGGTTAGTTTTATGTCAAGAAAATTTATGTGTCCTCTCTTTCCTGAATAATCACTCCCCTAGCTCTAGGCTGAATCATTCCCATATATATGTACACACATATATATGTATTCCCATATATATACACACATATATATACATATATATGCTGTTATTTCTCCTGTTTGAGAGTCCCTATTATTACATTCTAACCTGATGGTCACCTTATTATTCTGCTCTCTTTTAAGGAAGTATTTTTTGAAGCAATGATGAGTTCCCACTGTACTGACTTCCTCTCTTTCCTGCGGTCTCCTTTGCAGATTCCTCCCCCTCACTGTAATCAGTCAGCCTGGGAGCGCCCCAAGGACCGTCCTTAGAGTCTTCTCTTTTCTGTCTGTTCTCATTCCCTGAGTAACCCACTGGAGACTTGTAGCTTCAAATAGCATTTTTATCCAGTCAATTCAGAAGTTTATATGGGTTCATGTCTTCATCTAGGCCTTGCTTCTCTGCTGACCTCCAGACTCCAAGTGCTTGTTGGACATGTCGACCTCTATGTCCGGCAAACATTCTCAATATAGCACGTCTCCGTGCTCTACCCTCTACCTCACACTTACTCTTCCTGTTGTATTTCCCAGCCCCATCCTTCTAGTTCCTCGGGCAAAAGACCTTGGAGTCTTCCTTGATACCTCACTTTTTAAAAAAAAAAGTTTAATTTTTAAAAATTAGTTCATTAATTAATTCAATTTACACACCAACTGCATTTCCCCCTCCATCCCATCAGCTCCCCCTCCCTGTCTCTTCAGAAAAAGGACAACCTCCCAAAGGCCTTGATACCTCTCTCACAGCTACTACGCCAAGTCTTATCTGCTCTGTCTCCAAAATATATTTCAATTTTTTACCACATCTCAACGCCTTCACTGTTTGCCTCCTGATCTCTCTTGGAGAGAGTGTTTATAATCTCTTCAGTAGTGTATTTATAACCTCTCTATGTTGTTGGTTGAGTTGTAACCCCTCGAAGGGAGATATTAAAATCCTACCCGAGAATATGATCTTATTTGGACTAAGTACCTTTGCTAGTATAATCAAGTTAAGGTGAGTGTATTAGTCAGGGTTCTCTAGTCACAGAACTTATGGGTAGTCTCTCTAGTAAGGGAATTTGTTATGATAACTTACAATCTGTAGTCCAACACCCACCCCCCCAACAATAGGCAGCTGTGAATGGAAGAATTTGGTAGTTGCTCAGTCCCACAAGGCTAGCGTTTCGCCTGGTCTTCTGTAGAAGCAGATTCCAACAGATGTGTTGGCAAGCAAATGCCAGCAGGTGACAGTGAATCTTCCTTCTTCCAATGCTCTTATGTAGAAGGACGGGGTAGCCAGGTGTGGCCCAGATTAAAGGTGTGTACCACCACGCCTGGATCTGGGACTTGCTTTGTCCCAGGCTGACCTTGTACTCAGAGATCTCCTTGCCTTAGTCTCCTGGGATTACAGAAGTGTACTACCTGGCCTGGGCCTAAGCTTTTCATGGTCACTATGCCTCAAGATCTCCATGCCAAGATTCAGGTCAGAGACTTGTGTCTTCCAGCCTCAAGATGTGGATCACAGGTGAGCCCTCCAATTCTGGATTGTAGTTCATTCCAGATATAGTCATGTTGACAGCCAGGAATAGCCACCACAGTAAGCTTATAGGTCAAGTAAAGATGAGCTTATAGTGGGGTCGAATGGGTCCTAATGCAATAAGACTGGTATTTTTGGAGGAAGAGAAGGCAGAAAGGAGGGGGAGTGTCCTGTGAAACAAAGACCTAGGCAGGCAGAATACCATGTGGTGAAGGAGGAAGACAGGGACTGGTACAGTAGCAAGCCAAGAACACCAAACACATCTGATATCCAAAGCTCAGGGACGGTGCAGCACAGATTTCCCACTGGTGTCATTCAGGGGACACAGTCTTAGTGGAACCTTGGGACTTTTACTCCTAGCCCACAGAATTGTGAGATAAAATTCTGTTACACACTCACCCCCACCTTTTCCTTTCTTTTTTTTGTTTTTCCACACAACAGAAGCAGTATACCTTGTCTGATCGACAAGATACAAAAGATAGATATTTGTCCAGAAAGCTCAACATGGAAGCATAATTTGACTCAAGAACTCTGCTGGAGGCTCACAGAGGTTGAAAGCGGATATGCAGACATCAACACTCACGGCAGCAGTAGCCACCATACCCGAAGCATAGAACCAGCCCAAACAAACGAGCAGCAGCAGACAGCTCGGTCAACCGTGCATGCAGTGGGATAGGTTCCGCCTCTAAAAAGAGTGAAATGTTGACATATACTACAACATGGACAAACGGTGGAAAAACATGCTAAGTGAAAAAAACAAAAAAAAAAAACAAAACAAAAACAAAACGAAAAACAAACCCAACAGCGACTAAAAAAATAACAGCCGGGAACTAGGAAAAGGAAATTCTATAAAGTCAGAAAGTACAACAGAGATTTCCAGGGGCTGGGGGAAGAAAGAATGAGTTGTTGCTGTTTGATGAAGACAGGCTTCAGTTTGAGACTGAGAAAAAGCTCTGGGACTCGATAAGTGACCCGGACCGTGCAGACGTTGACCGCGCAACATGTTAAATGTTCATAGTGCCATCAACGTGCATGTGAATAAAAGGGAAACTTTGTCACTAATTTTAAACGTGTAGATGCATCAGAAGAGAGGTTCTTATGACATGTAAAGTTCCCCCCTCCCCAAAAGGTAAACATGTAAAGGCCCCAAGGCTCTCAATTCATTTCTCTTTAGCAGCTTCCTCCTCCCTGTCGGGCGGTACCATTTTCCCGGGGACACTCACCACACTGGTGTACTTGCTGTTCTCCCAGCTCTCTGCACATCCCACTCTCAGGACCCTGCCCTTTGCAGACTCCTCAGCTTTGAAGGCAGTTCTCATCTCCCACCGCCATCTCCAACCTCTGCTTACATAGTTCTCACCCTGCCTTCCCCCAAGTCTCTTACTCGAACTAACCTCATCAGGAAGGCCCTGCCTCACCGCCCTATATGAAATTGTACAGTATTCTTTCTCTTCCCACCCTATCTTCTTTTTCTTCCATAGATGTGGATCCCCAGGTAACCTGTTATACACTGCTTCATCCTGTTTGTATAGCTTGACTTTCAGCAAGCTCCTGAACCAGAGACTTTCAGTCACTGCCCTAGCCACTGTGCCCTGTAGAGAGCCTGGTGGCTAATACTTGTTAAATGAGGATTTGTTGAATGGATGTTGAGTAAAAACAAAGGTCATACATGTTTTGAGTGTGTTTGTGTGCTGTGCTGTAGATTAAAACTAGGGGCCTGTCTTACTTAGGGTTTCTGTTGCTATGAAGAGACATCATGACTAAGGCAATTATTGTTAAGGAAAACATTTAATTGAGGCTGGTTTCAGAGGTTCAGGCCATTATCATCATGGTGAGAAGCATGGCAGTATGCAGGCAGGCATGGTGCTGGAGGAGCTGAGAGGTCTCCATCTTGCTTGGAAGGCAACCAGGAGAGACTGGTTTCCAAAGGCAGCCAGGAGGGGGTCTTTTCTCTTTCACACTGGGTAGAGCTTGGGCATAGGACCTCAAAGCCCACCTTCACAGTGACGCACATCCTCCAACAAGACCATACACCTACTTCAACACTGCTATAGCTCCTGAGAGTGCCACTCTCTGGGCCAAGCACCAAGCAGGCATTCTATCATGCAGCTGTGCCCCATACAGGCATGCTCTTTTGTAAGTTGCAAAATACCTTACAACAACAACAAGAAAACGCTCAAGGGTCTGGGAAGATGGCTGAGGCTGTGAAGTGTCTGCTGCTATGTAAGCATGAGGGCATGCGTTTGACTCTCCAGCACCCATTTAAAAGCTAGGCCTTGTAACTCCTGTGCTGGTCACCAGGCATTCATTGTTCAGGCAGCTTAGCCAAATGATTGAGCTTCAGGGTCAGGGAGAGATTCTGTCTCAAAAAAATAAGGAGAGGGGTAATAGAGGAAGATGAATGATGTCAACGTCTAATCTAAATAGGCATACAAGCACACATGCAAACATACATGCATATATACCACACACACACACACACACACACCCCAGTGAGGTATATCTAATTTCAATTGTGTTAAAATAAAAGTATTTTCTAGAAATCACCATTTACTGACTACCTTGAAACTGTATTTGAAATTCTTAGTGTTGTTTGGCTCTTTATTTTCATTTCACGTGTATGGGTGTCTGGCCTACATGTGTGTGTCTGTGTAACACATGTATGCAGTGCCCCGAAGACAGTGTTGGATTTCCTGGAGCTAGTTATGGATGGTCGTGAGCTGCCATTTGCGTGCAGGGATTGAACCCAGGTTCTCTAGAAGACCTCTCTGAAACCACTGAACATCTCTCCAGCCCCAATGTGCTTTTATTTAGAGATAAGTAGGGAAGTTGATGCCCAGGCACTCTCCGGATGAATGTTTTTGAACTGGGCAAACTTTCGAGATGTGCAGTCTTGTCAAGACAATATTTAAATAACAAGAAAAATTGGGCATTCTTCATGTCATTTTTAAAGGAGCCGAGGATCGTTGAAAGCTCAAGTTTCAAACCTCTGCTGAGTCTGTAAATCGATCCCATTTTAAAGCTGCACCGGGTCCTGCATGAGTGTGAATCTGGGCTGGACTTTGGACATGATCTTTACTCCCGTGATACCATGGCTCTCTCAGCCTCAGCGGGAGGTGTACCTTAAGGTTCACTTTCTCAGCCGGGCAATTCCTCTGCGTTCGGCTTGATCACTGGTCTTATTTTTTTTTTTTCCAAGCAACAGTTGGGCTTTATATTTATCACACATAATTCTAAGGTTTAAAGCAGTTACTTTGTGGGAAGTATAATTGTTCCCAAACTTAGAATTATGTGTGATAAATATAAAGGGTTCAGAGCCAGTACTTATGAATTTCTAAATAAATTGCTAGGTGTACTATTAGATCCTCACTCCTGGCCACTCTACAACAGGTTCAGCGAATAAACACAGCATGGGAAGGACGAGGGCTCTGCATTACTTAGCCTCCACCAAGCCTTCGTGTTATCCTTTTCTTCATGTATTCCTTTCGGGTTATTAATGACATTGGACTTGCTAACCCCAGAAGCTTAGAAGTCATACAGTTCAATGTCTCTGTGACATTTGGTTTATTGATCGGTGCCTCCTTTATGAAACCACCTTTTACAGCTGTCTCAACATCACTCAGTCCTAACTGTCTTACTGCCTGCTCTGGCCACATCTCGGCCTTCTTCCTCGACCTTTCTTCATCAGCGTTGCACAGGGATGCTCCCTTGGCCTCTTTCCCCTTCTGGTCTGTGCTTTCTCTCTGGACAGTCTTGCTGGATTTAACTATCATTTAGGCGTGAACCACTTCCCAGGCTTCAGTCTCAACCCCTTAGAATTGGAGACTTCCAAATGCCTAAGTCAGTGGTACTACCAAACCTACTCTCTGCTTACATTCCTCATCTCCGTGTAAGGCAGCACCGTCTTCCCCTGTCATTAGATTCATAGGCCACATCTGGCTTGAACTGTTGCATCCACAGACGCATAATGTGATGCTCAAAGGTACTCTGGGGCTGGGTTGCAGGGGCGCACATGCAGGTCTACCGCTCATTAGGTGGGTGATCTCCTGTAAGATGTTTACCTGCCTTCACCTGGCTCCGAAGGGAAGCTGATGATAGCACCTCCCTCCTCCAGGTTCTCATGAGGATTAACTTTGCACTTGCAGGTGTCCGGACAAGTGCAGTGCAGAGAAAGTGCTTGCTGATCCACAGGAACTTTCCAGTTATATTTGGGAAGAGGGCCCAGCTTCTCGAAAAGGGCTGTCAATGCAGAATCTCATCTAGTCCTCAAACTAATTCGTTAGGGCGGTATTCTAGTTGTCTTTGGAGAGCTGTGGAAACTGGGGCTTTAAGGCTAAGATACCTTGCTCAGGCCCATATGGCTTATAAATACGAGAGTTAGGAGTTTTATTTCAGAGCTACTCCTAGAGCCAGTGTTGGGAACATTTATATGCATTGCTTACCCAGACCCAAGTTAGGTACTTGCTAAACATTCTTCAGAGACTCCGTGTTGGTGTCATGGTCATATTTTACAATCTTGTTCTGACTTCCTTCAGGTGGTGTGGCCTGACTTGCTTTCCCGTTCCATCTCTCCTCCCTTTTCCTTCTCCCTTCTCGTCATCCTTCCTTTCTCTCCTTCTTCTTTCCTCCCCTACTTTCCTTTTCGGTGACTACTGAATGTCCAAGGGCCAGGCACTGTGCTCAATTCTAGAGGACAAGAAAAATGAGCAATTTGTCCTACAGTGAGCAGAGAGTGATCAGACCGACCAAGGACGTGAGGAGACCTCACAGACAGTTTCAACCTTTTGGAGGCTGTTTGGGTCAGGTAACATTGTGACACTCTTAAGCAGCTCTGGCATCCTGCTATTTGCCCTTGAGGTCTCTGAGGTGTGCTTCTTCCGCTTGTCAGATCGTTGTCTGAGACTGGATCTCAGAAGCATCGCTGCGATGTGCCATCTTTTACTCTCTCCTCAGCCAGAGACACTTGTCTCCTTATAGCATAGATCACGTCGTCGGCCATCAGTCTGTCCGTGGCTTTGACCAGACTTTCCTTCAAAGAAAAGACAGTTTTATGTCATTTTGAACTGTTCCTTCATTCCCAAAGGGCATGACTGGAATATTGTAATGTTCATTCATCAGAGTTTGGTTAAGTAAAGATTATACTTACAAGGGAAGTCTTAAGCAAAGGGCCCGTCTGGTTCAGAGCAAAACTATTCAGATAATTCTTTTTTTCTTTTCTTTTCTTTTTTCTTCAGGGGATCACTCTACCACTGAGCTAAATCCCCAACCCCTCAGATAATTCTTAAAGCACTTGGCTTTATTCTCTGCCGAGAGTAGGTGTTCAGCAAACGCCATTCAAGTATTTGTTGAAGTATTTGTAATAATGCTAGGAATAAAGAAATTTCTGCTGGACATGGTGGTGTGTACCTTTAATTCTAACACTCAGGAGGCAGAGGTAGGGGAGGATTTCTGTTGAACTAGAGGCCAGCCTGGTCTACATAGAGAATTCCAGGTCAGCCAGGGCTACATAATAAGACCTTGTCTCATTTATTTTTCCTTATCCACATGTGTGGATAAATAAAGATTTTGTGTCTGGCTAGGCATCTGGGCTTTGAGTCAGGCTGGAGAAGAACTAGGAATTATTGGTTTTAGAGCTAGTACTAAGGATTTCATTTTTCCTTCAATCGGACCACAGTTCCTGAATCTTATATACAATTAAGGCTTGGGAGGGCTGCTCTGTGGTAACAGTGTACCCAGTGTATAATGCTCCCCTTCGCCCCTGTTTTTCTCCTGGCACTGTGCTGCTTTAGAAGGGGCCACTTTTTGATGGCAGAGAATTACCAGGCTGCAGGAGCCTGTCTTTTCCTTCTCTTCTCCTTGGCTTTGCTTATCCTTGCTATCTCCTTAAAAGAGGTATGCGTTTATTATTTTTAATTATGAATACATGTGTGGGCCCATGTGTGGGTATTTTTATGTGAGTGCAAGCGTCCTTGGGTGCCACGAATACCCCCGGAGCTGGAGTTACAGGTGGATTGGGAGCTGCTTGACAAAGGTTCTGGGAATCAAATTCAGGTCTGCTCTTACCTTCAGAGCCATCTCTCCAGCCCTCTGATTACTCTTGACCCAGAGGTTGAAGCTTTTGTACAAACATTTGCCAGAAAGATGTGCTCTTTCCTACCTCATACTCTATCTTTCTCCTGAAATTGAAATTGGCTGAAATTTAGTGGAAGGAAAGAGAAAAAAAATATGGTGGTGGTGGTGGTGTTGCGTGCGTGCGTGCGTGCATGCGTGTGTATGTGTGTGTTCAGAAGCCAACAGAGATCTATATTGTCCCAGGCACAGGTCTTCCCTAGCAAATCTTTGAGTCTCATGAAAGTTGTAAGAGTTAAAGGATAAAGTACATGTAGGGGGTTTAGAACAGTGCTTGCTACAGGGACAAGGATAGACATACTGGAAAAAAATGTCAGCCACTAAGTTATCCAGAGCTCCATCACCTGGGATGGGACCTGGGCTTTTCCCTCAGATAAGTCCTTCAGGGCAGTCACTCTCACATTGAATGTGGTACTTTGGTGTCTCAGTGATATCTTTCTTTCCAGAGGTCAGTCTGGATACAGGACTGTCTCACAGGGAGAGGAAGCATAGAGAATTCTCTTTCCTCTCAGCATTGTTTTCCCTCTCAATCTTTGCCCCCAGTCCCAGTTAGCTGGATCGCAAAGTTTCAGTCCTGGTTTGTATTCAGATGTTTTGGCCTTTCTGGTAGTTCTAGGACTACCTAGACAATTACATTGAAATACAGAAGCAACACAAAGTTTCTGGCACTGACATTTAAATTGATTTCAACAAGCATTTATTGAGCACCTAGAGCGTGTGAATACAGTTCCCTTAAATACAATTGACTCTTAACTGTTTCAACTGCTCAATTTGGATTTACTGCTGATTCATCTTAAAGGGTTTTATGAAGAATCAATATTAAAATGGAAACAATGTTTGCACAGTTCTCTGTAAACTTGTGTCTGTCTTGTGTGGATTATTGTTGCTCCAGTACCAAGATTAATTGCAGTAACAATAGTGCTGTTTCTCAGGCACAGTGTGAAAAGCAGCTGTAGGCAGACTGGAGGCAGGCGGAAGAGGTCAGGGGAGGTGCCTTCACAGTACGGCCCAAAGGGGCGGAGCATGAGGGAAAGCCCCCCAGGCCACGCCCCGTACTCTGCCCCCTCCGTCGGAGCGGCGTAGGCGGTTACCATGGCGATGACGTCTAGAGGGCGGGGCGGGGCGGGGCGGGGCTATGGAGAGGAGGAGGAAGATGGCGGGAGGGCGGCTCTGAGGAGACCTCGGCGGCGGCGGAGGAGGAGAGAAGCGCAGCTTCGCGCAGCGCCGGGGCCCATGTGGGGAGGAGTCGGAGTCGCTGTTGCCGCCGCCGCCGCCTGTAGCTGCCGGAGCCGGGTGGGAGTGAGGGGGACACGGCAGGATGAAGTTCGCCGAGCACCTCTCCGCGCACATCACTCCCGAGTGGAGGAAGCAGTACATCCAGTATGAGGTACCCGCGGCTGCTGGGGTTGGGGCGGGCTCGGAGGGGCTGCCATCTCCCTAGCCGCGACCTCCGCCGCTGCCTTGAGCTCCCTGGCCCGGGCGGACTTTGACCCACCGCCGCGGGAAGCCACTGCGGCATCCCCGGCGCTGCTGGCCCCCGGCGGCCAGGCCGTCCTTCCCCTCCCCCGCAGCCCTCTGCCGCCGGGGTAACGGATATGCAGGCGGCGGCGAGAGGAAGGGCACAGCCGGGCTGGGGCTGGGGCTGGGGAATGGTGGTGGGAGGCCAAGCCGCAGGTGCGACGGCGGCCCGGGGTCGCGGCGGTTCGGCGTCACCCCCTCCCCACTCACCCTGACCTCTGGTCCCCACCGCGGAAGATCACCCCCTTTGCCAAGGTTAGGTGCTTTTCGCTGCTCACCTCTCGCCAAAGAACCGTGCTCTTGCAAGATAAACCCCTCCAGCGAGTGCCTTCATTCCACCCAGCCCGTCCGGCTTACCTCCACTTACCCACTATTGACAAAGGCTTTGTAACAGGGTTGAAACTTGGTGAAATGTGTATCACCTAATGCAGTGGTTATAGTTTTCAAACGCATCGAACCAATAGTTCTGTTTTGATAAGGAGACGGTGCCTCGTCTTTGTACTGATTGCACGAACTATACAGAATAACCACATCTTTGGAATTTTCACTCTTCTCTGGTTTGGGACTGGAGGGAAGAGGAAGGAGGGAGGAGAATTATTTAAAATTTCAGATTTTTCTGCTAAGTTTTTGGTAGGGAGAAAAAAAATCACTGTCATATAAATACTGTACCTTACTTGTGTATTACACAAGTCGTGTTCTTCCTTTCAGTTTCTTCTTCTTGCACAGCTTTTGGACGGTTTTTAACACACATTGTAAGGGACCTTGCATCAATATTGGGAAAAGTAAAGAAGTGAAAACCACTTACATACTTAAAAGGTAGAATACCTGAATGAAAGGGATTTTTTTTTTTTTTAAGCTTCAATAGGTTATTCTCAGAAGCTAGTAGTTCAGCTCCTGGAGAGAGAAAAGACAGCAGAACTGTGACCTCCAGGAACTCACATCTATGGTATGAGCAGGAACAAAGAATATAAAATCAATAGGAACATGCACACACATACTAACTAGGTTTTATGAATTAAGATATTTTGGATTTCCTTTTTAACTTTTATATAAATTTAGTGATAGGATGTTTAGGCAACAGCAGCAAGTTCATTTATTCATGTAGCCATTGTAATAATTGAAGAGCGGGAAAAGGGATAGTTAGGTTAAACAGAATCTTGAAGAGTGTAAAATAAGTTTACTTGTAATATATTGTATTTAATGCCAGAAACGAACGGCTCATTACTAATGCTCTCTTGTCAGTTTCCTTGTAATCTTCCCTTGCCACATTCTGTGAGGAAAGGTCCTAACAGTTCAGGCTGTGGAGTTGTTGATTTATTGTCTGTAATAACATTCAGTCAGTTTTAAAGCCTTGGCTAGAGTCCAGATGGTGGGTTTCATTGAGACAAGGGCATTGGGTTTTCATCTTCCTACCAGCACTTTCAGCACCGCTGCCAGTTCTTCCCAGAGCTTAGTGCTGGAGCGTGGACAGTGTGGAATGCTTGCTTCTGGTCAGAGGAGCCGTGGTTGGACATATCCTGAGATTCTTTTTAAGTATTTCAACATTTGACTATTTTACAGAATTAATGTGGACTATCTTGGGCTGGAAGGGGAAGCCTAATTTAGTTTAAAAATGCAATTAACCCTTGATTTGTAATGTCAGCTTTGTGGCTGGAGTAACAACAGTGACTCTGGGACTCCTCAATGTACAGTCTATTTGGTTACTATTATTTCTTTTTCTTTTTTTTTTTTTTTTCGGAGCTGGGGCCCGAACCCAGGGCCTTGCGCTTGCTAGTCAAGTGCTCTACCACTGAGCTAAATCCCCAACCCCGGTTACTATTATTTCTAAATGGTTACTCTAGATTGGTCACAGTGGGACAGAATTCCTATGCTTCTGAGCGACTGCATTATCTTTCTCAGACCAATTATAAATTACTTTTGAAAAATTCATTTATTGTGGATAATTGAAATTTGATTCTACAGAGATTTCCCTACTATGTACCTCCTACCTCAGTAAATTCATCGTTCCATAGGCGAGATGAAAAATAAGGGGCTCTTTTCTTTGTAAGTTGGAACCATTAAAGACATTTGCATGGGATTGCAGTCTTTGTGTTGTGTATTATTTCCAAAGATTTGGTGCTATTCCTTTAAAAATAGCATAGAGGTATAAGTTAGAATTTTTGAGGTCTGGAAATGTTAGAATGTTAGCTTCTTTAAAATGTTAGGGAAGGGACCCTGACTCAAAAAAAAAAAAAATTGCCAGGGATAAAAAGTATCTATATTTAAAAGTCAGCTTTTGCTAGGGAAAAAGACCTTCACTTAATTTTTTGTAGTATGTATTTTTACATAGGGGAAATGATGCTCTCTAAAACAGCAGAACAGACTTGGATTTGTTTTTCAAGCACTGTTGAGGAAATTTTGATGTATTATCCTTCGTTGAAGCCTAGGCTGCCTTCTAGTACTCTGAACCAACGTGAACTGTTCAGCCTCTTTGTCTGTCAGCTTAGTAAATATTACTTTAATCAGGAGGAGCTTTCCATCTATAATTCTATGTAACACTTAATTATATATAATATTATGGACACACGGCTGCACTGTAAGCTGGCTCTTGTGTACGTTAGCTGTGAGGCTCTGGAGACAATGTTCCTGCTCTTCCTGCTTTCTTCTTCTTTATAAAAAATACATATGAGGCCAGAACCTTTTAAGGCCTTCCCAAGTGTTTGGCTTAACTTTTAATTCTTTTTTATTCTTGAATTGCTGAAATTATTAATGATTGTAGCATATAATATCCTGAAAATTATTAGTCTTCAACTAAAAATGTGTGCTTTCATAGGCAGAATAAGTACAAAAGAATAGAGAAGCATGGGAAGACCATGTACAGGACATCTAGGTGATACTTTGTAGTGTTACTGGGAATAAACACAAATGAGCAGAGACTCTCTTTGTTTCTAATAACCCAAGTACAAATCTCCGTGTGGAAAATAGAACATCAACAAGTATTTCTAACAGTACTTTAAAGAAATGTGGAATCAATGGTTGTATAGTTCAGAGGTCTATAATAGGTTAATCAAAATTAACCCAGGCCAGTTTCATCCAAACAGACTAGTATGATCAGTTAATATTTTATAGAATATTAACAAAGGAGGCAAATATGTTTGAAGCCTTTGATTGATGATGTGATTTTTCGTTCGAGGGTCCTGCTCATTGGTTTCTTAGGACTAAGAATGACTTCAGTAACTACTGTAGAAAGCATAAGGTACTAAAACAATGAGCTCTCTAGAGTTCAGGAATTGAAAGGGAATTTTAAAGATTATCTGTCTCTTTGATTTTTCAGGCAAAGAAGCTATGGTATATGAAGGTTAAGCTACTTGTCATCTTTTGAATGTGTGCACATGCTCGCAAGTGCACCCCCACACATCCACACCCCCACACCCCTACACCCCCCCACACCCTCACATACACCCCCACACACACCCCCACACCCTCACACACCCACACACACCCATACATCCACACCCTCACACACCCACACACACCCACACATTCATATACCCACACACCCGCATACACACACACACATCCACACACTCACACACACCCACACATCCACATACCCACACACACCCACACACCCACACACCCACACACACACACACACACACACACACACACACCCCCACACACACACACACACACACACCCACACACCCACACACACACACACCCCCACACACCCACACACACCCACACACCCACACACCCACACATCCACACACCCACACACCCACACACACACACACACCACACACACACCCACACACACACCACACACCCACACACATCCACACACCCACACACTCAGCTAGCTTCTTGAGCACTGTATGTTTTAGTATTGGGAACCAGGTCACATTAGCTGTGTGATTGAACACTGATGGATTCTGAGTAAGCCTCATATGATCTACCATTCATCTAAAGTTCTGTGCTTGGTTATGGTTTAATTAAGTTTATGAAGAGAGAATTTAGGAAACTATTTCAAATTCTAATATAAAATTAATGTTTAAAAATCACCTTTTCAAAAACTTTAGTAAAACGCCAGTCATAGTGACTCCCAGCACCAGGGAGGCAGAGGCAGGAGAATCTTTGTGAGTTGAGATCAGCCTGATCTACATGGTGAGTTCCAAAGTTACATAATGAGACCCTGTCTCAAAAACCAAACCAAACAAACAAAAAACAAAAACAAAACTATAAATAAATAAATACATTAAAAACACTAACTTTTTAAAATTGTGTTTTTCCTCTATGACTGGAAAACCCAGTGAAACTGTTTCCCTTGCTGGGAATTGAACCCAGGGCTTTGAGCATGCTAAGCAAGTTGCCATACCGTTGGGCTATTCCCCCAGCATGAGCCTTATTTAACTTAAATAAACAAGTAATGGTCACGAGCTGGTTTTCTGTTGTGTGATATGGCAGATGCAGTGCATGCAGTACACTTCCTTATTTTGCAGTGTCAGGAAGCATTGCCACTGTGTTGTTGTGATTCTCATGTCTAGAACCCTCCCATGGGAAAACTTGTGTTGCAGGCTTCAGTGTCTCAAAGGTATTATGTTGATTAGTTAGGGTTCACATGCCTTGCTGGAACTTGTTTGATATTTCCAGTTCAGCCACCCGATGGAGCACAAACCACACTCTTCCTTTACGGGACTTCTGCAAATAAAAATAGTGTAGTATGTTTTAAATAGTGTTGTAAATGATTCTTAGTGAGATGCTTGGCATTCACAAATAGGATTTAAACGAGTGAATCAAAGTTCTCATTGTTCTTTATTGTCTCTGTAAAGTGTGTTAGGGTAAGTATCCTGGTAAGATTACACTCGTCCATCCATTCCTGGGGTTGGCTTTGGATCAGCTTTTGGGTGAAGGCCCAGATCATAAGAACCTAAGACTCTTATTTGACCTGGGGTGACCATGGAAAACCAGCCCTGGCTTCACTCCTCATTTGGAAAAACATTTGAGAGACTGAGTTATACTAGCCGGGGGTTTCAGGTGTATTTGAATTTTAGGCCCCAAACCAGTATACCCCAAACTCTACAGAATAAGTGAAGAAAGTGTTAAAACTGTTAGTTTAATTTTATGCATATGAGAAGGATGAAATAAAGTTTTCCAAATGTATAGTAAATGGATTGGTGTAGTATTCTGCTAAGGAGGCTACCCACTTGTTTTAAATTCTGAGGGAGTCAGTGTTGTGAGGGATTTGCTCAGTCTTCATGGCCAGCAGGTAGCAGCTATCGCAGTTATGGATGCCTAGGTTAGTGGATGATGTGTAAGTTTTAACTGGTCAGCTTAAGAGGACCCATATAGAGATGCTCTAACAGTAATAGCAGTAGTGTAAGCACAGTGACAGCATGATGACAGCTGACACATCTAGAAACAGCCCTCAGCACAAGTAAAGTAGCAGTACTTTGTTAGAGCTGACAAAAAGGTCTCAAATATTTCAGTTATTTTATTATGGTAACCCTTTGAAGTCAGAGTTTATATCCTCTGGCATTCGCAATTAACACACATCTCAAGTATGCTTTGCTAAGTTCTGTTTTCAGTTTATATCCATCATAATTTAGTTCAAAATATAAACAGTTCTGAACCTTTGAAATACTATTAGATCAAAAATACTCATACAGGAGAGATTTATAAAAAAGCCCTACTTACTGAAGGAGGTCTACACTATTAGAAAGAAGTTAGATCAGAAATAAGGTACAGCTCTATCATTGAGTATTTATAAATAGTGAATAAATGGTCATGTGTGAGTGTGTGAGATGTAGTCATGTGTAGGTACAGGTGTGCATTACTTGTGTACTTGGGGTATCTTCTCCTATCCATCTCCATCTTATTTATTTTTGAGATGGTTTTAAAATGTGGCTCTGGTTGGTCTAGAACTCAGAGATCCACCTACCTCTGCCTCCAGAGTGCTAGAATTAATGGTATTCATTCATTCATTCATTCATTCATTCATTCTTTTATTTATAGCCCTGGCTGTACTGGAACTCACTATATAGATCAGGCTGGCCTCAAACACAGAGATCTGCCTGCCTCTGCCTCTGCCTCTGCCTCTGCCTCTGCCTCTGCCTCTGCCTCCTGAGTGCTGGGAGTAAAGGTATACACCACCACACAGGGCTCCGCCTTATGTTTTGAAGACAGGTCTCTCACTGGACCTGGACCTTGTGGATTTGCCTAGACTGGCTGGCCAGAAAGCCCCAAGGATCCAGCTGCTTTCACTGCCCCTGTCCTGGAGTTACAGATGCATGTTGTCATACTGAGCTTTTACATATATTTTGGGGATCCAGACTCAGGTCTTCATGATTGTGCAGTGAGCTCGTATCCTCTAAACCATGTCTCCAGTCCTTAGCCCCAGCCAGTAGTCTTTTGAAGATAGAAAGATGGGATGCAGTCACAGGAAGTAGAAAATTCTCTGTCTCTGTCCTCCTCTCCCTTCTTCCTCTCCCCATCTCTTCTTCCTTCTTCACTCCCCGTTTCCAGAAAGAATTTGACGTATTCTAGCTGACCTTGACTCCCCGTGTTGTCAAAGATGATCTTGAACTTCTGATCCTCCTGCCTCTACTTCTCAAGTAATGGGTTTATAGGCATGACCTACCACTCCCAGCTCTTGCTTTACTAGAGATTGAGCCCAAGGTTTTTCACGTGTGCTAGACAAACACTCTTACCAATTAGGCTATATCCCTAACCCCAGAAAGTGTGCTTTATAGGGACTTTTTTTTTTTTTTATTCCTTAGAACAATGTTTTTCTTTTTTAAATGCCAAAACTGTTTGGAATCCTTAAAATTACAGAGGATACCAATGTCTATTGATATAGTATATTAGAAATTAAAACAGGAATGTTTAATATACAGTATACAAGCACACTTTTTACTAGCTGCTGGGGGTATAACCTTATATTTCATGCAGCACCTGAAACTACTTTTTGTACTTGTGGGAGAAGGAAAAAAAACAAATGAGTGATAGGATTATGAAGATTTTTTTTTTTCTTTTAAATACAAGGTCTCACCATGTAGCCCCGGCTAACCTCGAACTCTCAGAGATATTCCTGCCTCTGCTTCAGGAGCTTCCCTGGTGTTGGGATTAAAGTCATGTGCTATTGTGCTGGGCTCAGAAGTGTCTCCTTTGAAAGTTAGGAGATTGCCTGAAAGAAAGTGTTCAGTTCGTACGAAGCATGTGAGAGGATAAAAGACTCCAGTAGGGTGAGAATTACCCCATGTCTGTTACACAGTGAAGGTCCATGGAGAAGAAACTTCGACTTCCCTGGGTTTCATCATCTTTAGTTCCTTTGAGTAGCAGAAATATGGTCAGCCTGTCTTAGGAACAGAGCTAACTACCAAGCACTGAGTACTTAGGGACTAGGTATTAGTTGCTTTGTTATGTTCTCACACTGTTTTGCAAGGCACATATTATCTCCATTTTACTTGATGAGGTAATTGAAAAATTAGTCAGCTTTCACAGGGCTAGTCTCTAAGTCAGCAGCGCTAGAATTTGAAATCAAATCTGTCATCCTGTGGAACTCTTACTTTTGTGAGGGAGTGTTAACAGCAGCAGTGGTCGCAGTAATGTCGGTAAGGAGGACAGCTGTTATTTATCTATTTATCTACTTGTTTATTGAGGGCTCATTATGTCAGGCAATGTGGTAATCATTTTAAAAACATTTCTCCTAAGAGCAGGCTGTGTCTCAGGAAGGGGAGGCTGAGCCTGTAACTATATTGGTGCTCCTAGTTATAGGTAGCTCAGATGAGACAGTAGGAGCCTGTGTTCTTAATTCCTACATGGTATTGCTTCATGAAAATAAATGTCTATGCATACATACATACATACATACATACATACATACATACATACATTCATACATATGTGCATTCAGGCCTCTTCTGACCTGCTCTTCAGTACCACTGACCTGTTGCTGTAACTCTTATCTATAGCATATCAGCTGGGTTGGAAGGTAGTAGAGCCCTCAGTAGGACAGAACTCACCCCTATTTCCTCAAAGTGATCATAACATGGCTATCCAGCTAATAAAGGATCTTATGACAATGAATGAAGGGAAAGGGGGCTGAGTTATGGTAAAAGGAGAAAGGTAGGTGTGAATTATGTCACTATGAGCTGTTGATTCGCCTCAGTTGTGGCAGTTGGCTTCAAGGCTTATGTCATAGGATGTTAGACCTTAAAGGAACTTTCAGTTCCCATTTTTGTTCAGGTGAGAATGGAATCATAGAGATTAAATGATGAAAGTCATTTGGCTTGGTCAGTGGCTGAGCTGTTACCATGATTTATTTTATTAGTTTGTGTGATTATGCAGAGAACAGTCTCTAAAGCCAGACTGAGCGGGTTCAAATCGAAGCTCAGCAGCTTCAGACAAGTCACTTGACATTATTTTTTTCTTTGTGTGTGTGTGTGTGTGTGTGTGTGTGTGTGTGTGTGTGTGTGTGTGAGTACACACTTGAGCACGGAGGACAACTTTTAGGAGTTGGTTGCCTCTTTCTGTCTTGGGTCCTGAGGATTGAGCTTATGTCAGCAGGCTTGAATGGCAAGTGCTTTTGTTGTTGTTTGTTTTTTCGACACAGGGCTTCTTTGTGTAGTTTTGACTGGCCTGGACAGGCTTTGTAGACCAAGCTGACCTAGAACTCACAGATCCTTCTCCCTCTGCCTCCTGAGTGCTGGGACTAAAAGCATGTCCCACTACTCCCAGTCTGCATGGTAAGTGCTTTTACCTGCTGAGCCACCTCCCTGTCCCAAATCACTTGACATTTTTGTGCTTTGGTTTCTTTTGTGTAAATTAGCAATAATGATAGTACAATTCTTATAGGATTATTATGAAAATTGTCATCTCCAAAGTTCATTTGTTCAATTGACATTTCCAAAGTCATTGAAACAGTCTCACTGTGTAATTCAGTCTGGTCTGGACATGCTAGGTAGGAACTCTGCTACTGAACTACAGCCGAGCTGGTTTTGAACTCTTGACACTCTAGTCTTAGCCTCCTGAGAAACTCCTGCAATTGCACATATACTGTTGAGGATTAATTGAGTTAAACACTAAGAGTTCTTAGAACAGTGCTTGGCACAACGATACAGTAGAGACGTTTGTTAGTTCTCTTGTTTTGAAAGAGCTCAAGGTTGTACAGCGCTTGCCTAGCACTGCTTATATCAGGAGAAAGAAGCCTCTGTCAGATGTCAGATGTCAGATGTCAGATGTCAGATGTCAGATGGAGGGTTTCTAGGAAATGGCTGTGTTCATTTGAGGTAATACTTGCACTGTGCCTAGTATTCGTTCTAATGAACTGTTCTTAGCTGTTTTTATGGGCACTGAGGAAACCAGGCATCAATGAAGACGTGACTGTGCATTTATTTTAGCTAGCCTGTGTCAAGGTATTCTTTAATTTTTAAAATTGAGATGAAAATCACATGCACATTCTTAAATGTGTCCAGGTGTCTTAAGTGAGCTTCTCATGGCTAACTTTAGTTCTTTGCAGTTTTATAGAAAAAACAATATTTTACCTTAAAATTAGTTTTAGAATTGAAAAGACCTTCTCAATGTCTTTGTTTTCAGAATGGACAAATCGAGGGCATGCAGGCCAAGGCATGGGATCAGTCAGTCTTGCAAAGAGCTGCTGAGGAGCTGGCTGTAGGACTCTGGCCTTTTGCCCATGGCTGGCCCTCACTGAGGTTTAGCATGGTCATAGAAATAGTGCCTTTTTGTTGTTGTTTTCAGTGAGGGTTTTTTGCTTTTTTTTTGTTTTTTTGTTTTTGTACAAAGTAATACATGTTCTGTGCTAATACATTTATCTGAATCTAACCTATTTATCTTAGGGTTTTACTGCTATGACCAAGGCAAGTCTTATAAATGACAACATTTAATTGGGGCTGGCTTACAGGTTCAGAGGTTCAGTCCATCATCATCAAGGTGGGAGCATGGCAGCATCCAGGCAGGCGTGGTCCAGGGGAGCTGAGAATTCTCCATCTTCATCTGAAGGCTGCTAGTGGAAGATTGGCTTCCAGGCAGCTAGGATGAGGATCTTAAAGCCCACACCCACAGTAACACACCTACTCCAACAAGGCCACACCTTTTAATAGTGCCACTCCTTGGGCCAAGCATATACAAACCATCACATTATTAGATCAAATTAACAACCTAAATGCTTTTTCTGTATGCTAATTAAAAAATTCAGTGAATGGTAAGACTCAGATATCAGTGATGTTACTTATCTACATAAAATAACAATAGCACCATTTATAAGGTATGATCACAAGTAGAAAGCCATTTGAATTAGGAGATAGAATGGAGGGTTTATAGGCCTGAGGGTTCAAGTAGAAATAAAGGGAAGACGCAGGAAGGTTAAAAATGATTGCATATCCCTCCATAACATAGCTGTTTGTTTTGAAACATAGGTAACATGTGCTATATGACACTAAATCTCCCACCTCCTACGGCCCAAGTTGCCAAGCCAAAGTCATGGCAAATGTGTCTAGAACAGTAGTTCTCAACCTGTGGGCTGTGACCCCTTTGGCAAACCTCTGTCTTCAAAAATAGTTACATTATGATTCATGCCAGTATAAAATTACAGTGATGAAGTAGCAACAAAAATAATTTTATGGTTGGGGGTTCACACAACATGAGAAAAAAAAATATATATTTAAAGGGCCACAGCATGGGGAAGGTTGAGAAATACTGGTCTAGAAGATGTTAGAGTGTGCATTAAGCACACTTATTATTCATGCATGCCCCTTTTCCTTTTAAAGCAACAGTAAGACAATAGTGACAATAATAACCATAGCTAATGTTTATTGAGTGCTCTGGTGGGCCGGGCATTTTACATTTAGTATCCAAGGTAGGTTTGTGAGTTCTGTTAGAAAACACTGATTTTTAGGCTGAGCGGGTTGGCCAAGTTAGCATAGCTACAAAGCCCTCAGTGCTAGAATGCAAAAGCAGGTGTGTTTTATTTTAGTGACTATTTCTAACAAGGCGAGTGAGCAGTTGGGATCATGGGGGTGCTGAAGGTAAAGCCATTGAGCACTAATTTCTAGCCTTTGAGGAATTTTTAACTGACATGGTCTTTAATTATTGTGTACAAGTATTACATGTATAATACATATGTATTTGATTTTAGTAAATATATTGGACAGTTTATAGGATGAACTTGGAAAGGATCTTGGGATGGATTAAAGGGCCTAGAACACTTAGTGAAAACACTAAGATATTTTCCGGGTTGTGAGTTGTAAACATTTCTTTACTTATTGACAGAATCTCAGTTTGTAGCTCAGAGATGCCATCCTCCCGCTTCAGCCTCCTAAATGCTATGATTATGGGCATGCATTTCCATTCTTGGACCATAAAAGATTTTAAAGAGATGACACAAAGTGGTATATGTGCGTTATTTGTATCTTAAATGATGCTTTATGATCTTTATGATATAGATTATGATCAAAACCAGGAAAACCATTATCAAATAGTATAGTAAAAATTATAAAGACTTGAACCAATGTTTTATTTAATCAGTTTTATATATAGTCTACATTTTAAATGAAGTTGGGGTTTGTTAAAATTAATGCTATATCGTTTTTTTCAGTTGGCATATAGTGTTTCAGTGTTACTACATAAGACAATGATGTGTGCTGTCATTAGTGGCTTTTTAGATTTGATGTTACAAAGTAACATTTATCAGATGTGTACTGTGTCAAGCAGGTAGTATTGTCCATCTAGCATCTAGCTCACTCTCTGTCATAACTGCTCTTTATGTTTGTTGAATGAAGTTCTCGTGTGATCTTTACAACAGTCCTATTGACATATAGGTGTTTAACCTATTTTTGAAGAAAGATAATCATACTTTAGTAGTTGTACAATGTCACACAAGTAGTTTAGGATGAATCAAGATTATGAACTCATTTGTATCAGTCCAGATTGTATTTTTATTTAAAATATTTTTTTTAAATTATAGTCACTTCCCCCTTCTCTTTCCTCCCTCCACCCCATTTTATGCACCCCATCCCCTTGCTTTCCCTGAAATTCAATTCTGCTAGGATTATGGTGGGTTTCCTGTGCACTGGTTCTGCTGAGTGTTAAAAGGGTTGAAGAGGAAGAATGGATTTGTGAGAAACTTGGTAGTTAGGACTCTCAGGGCATTTGCACAGGGACTAATCAATGCTGCTGGAATTTGAATAAAGGTGTCATTTGAGGTCAGTGCCTTACTTGGGAACACTTCTTCACAGTTGCTAAGAAGCTTCACAGAATGCCTTTACTTTGGTAAACTCAGTGTGCCCCAAGTTCCGTCTGAATTTGATCTTTTCACTGACCCTACATTGATGGGGCTTGGCCAATGGTATACAATTAAGTGGTTGACTGGATTTTGTAAGCTCACAGAGGAGTGATAATGTGTAAATACTCGTGTGCCGAATTACTCATTACACTGGGGAATGCACTCAGCACTCATACTCTAGTGAAAACAGGCCTTCTTTGCCATCATTCTGTCCTCTGTTCTCTCCACCAGCCTGTTGAGAGGAGGTAAATTATGAGGCCAGCTGAGCATGTGATTAGAGAGCTAGAGTTATGGTACACTCATTTCATTCTACAAGCCCAAGTTTTTGCGCTGTTTGGCTACATCTAATTTGTTGAGTAATATCTTTTTTACTGAACTATGCTTGGATATGCTGCCATGGTTACTGTTTTGAGATGACTTTCACCTTTACTTTTATTGCTGACCTCTCCCCTATTCTATTTTTTTTCTTTTCTTTTTTTCTTTTTTAAGTTAGTGTTGTGCTGGGCTAGAGAGATGGCTCGGAAGGAAAGGCATCTACTGTGAGCCCAAGATGATCTGAATCACATAGTAGAGGGAACCAACTCCCATTGGCTGTTCTTTGACCTCCACACACTGCTGTTACAGATATGCATTCACTCACACATTTTAAAGACTGTTTTAAAAAGACAGTGTTAATTCCTATCCTAGCATATACATGTTTTGTTTATAGCTTTGTTTTTTCCAGAACTAGGACTTGAACTCAGGACCTCATGCATACTATACAGGTATTCTATCACTGAACTACATCTCGAGCTTTTGCCTAGTTGGATTTTAAGCCATTTGAAGTCTGGCTTTATTATTTAATAGTTATAAACCTTTTCTGAATCTTAAGGTTCTACCTGTAGAATAGTGTAAATGGCTCTTCAGTAATTGTGATACTGTATGCAAAACACCTGGTCTGTATGTTATTGTAGGCGATGATGAGGATGAGGATGAGGATGATGATGATGATTATCAAACTGGGGCAGACACTTGACTACTACACTACTACAGCTTTTATCACTAGAAGGGATGTTATTTGGTTTTAAGGAAAGCAGCATGGGTACTCATCTTGATTTGTAACTACATTGTGTAAGGGAACTTGCAGTGATACAGGAAATGTTCAGTATCTGTGTAGTCCAGTATGTGGCCACAAGTCACATTTGACTGATGAGTCTTTGAAATGTGGTTCGTGACACCACAGAACTGAATATTTAATTTTAGCTAGTTAAAAATTTAATAGTAACATGTGGCTAGTGGCTACTGCAAAGCTCTAAAACTTTTATTATTCATGGCAGTGACAAGGGGAGAGTCTCCCAATTTAGATTCCTTTTACTGCTGCTGATATACCTCCGTCCTTGAGTCTGGGTTTCCCAGCATCCATGGTGGTAGATGCCAATGTTGGTAGGCTTGTTGAATCAAGGTCTTACACTTGGACTGTTGGAGATTGTTTCTCAGAGATTGGTCCGACGACTCTTGCTTTAGAGTCACTCAGGCTGCTTGTAAAGCAGAAATGCAGGTTCCTGTAAAGGTACTGCTGAGAAGCCTGATTATCAGAGTCTAATACATGGGACCCACATAGCTGGAGGAGAGAGCTGCTGACTCTTGGAAATTGTCCTCTGTCCTCTGCTGGCACACTGGCATTTGTGGGATCCCCACCCTGGATGGAGACAGACCCCCCCCCCCCACACACACTTACACACAAACACACACACAGTCCCTATAAGCCAATTTTGACTCAGAAGGGTATACCTTTCCTTTATCTTTTGTTTTGAATCTTTTTTTTTTTTTTAAGCTGCTGGCCAGAACTTAAGCTTGGGTTTCTTCACACTCTCTTAACCTCCCTTATCTCTCGGGGCTGTGTGCCTCTATGGCGAGTGGCATGGCTTTTATCTTTCTCTCCTCCATTTTACTCCTCTGGGTAGCTGCTTAGGTGCATAGCTTGTCTGCTCCAGAGTGGTTTTCTTTTAGACGCTAATAAAATTGTTCTTGAGCTTCAAAAAATTAAAATAAAGAGGGTAATTTTGAAATTGCAGAAATACTAGATCCTGCTAAATCTATGGAAAGTAGAATTTCTGGCCTTAAGGCCACATATTCTAATTGAAAAACCAAACCAAAACACACACAAAAAACCAACTTTTTGAGATGATTCTTATTATTAAACTAATTACATCTGTTCTTTTCACTTATGAAAATTTACAAGATTTATACATTTGTTATTTCTCTCTCTCTCTCTCTCTCTCTCTCTCTCTCTCCTCTCTCTCTCTCTCTCTCTCTCTCTGTGTGTGTGTGTGTGTAGTTTTACAGTTAGCATCTTTATTGGGGGAGACTTAATTTCTAATGTTGCTCATGTTCTAGGTTCCTGAAAATTTTGTTGTATGTCTCACAATTCCTGTAGGCGTATAGGAAGAATAACTCCTTTGTTAGTGAAACTAACCTAGAATAGCACTTTCTAGTACAAGGTTGATGGCCTCTATACTTTGATTAAAGAATTAAAGCAAACTCACAGGAGGACTCTTTATCTAAAATAAAATAGTAAGTGCTCGAGATTATTCTTGAGTGACACATGCAAATGAGCTCTGTTGAGGCTGTTATATACTCATCATTATATTCACGTCATTGTTTAAATAATACATATTGGATGGAGAGTCAGGAGGCAGTGCTCTAGTTTTCCTCCAGTTATGTTCTCTGGTGCTTGTACCTGCACATGCTCAGAGGTCAGAGGACATCAGTGTCCTGCTCTATCACTCTCTACTTTATCCTTGTGAGACACAGTCTGTCTCTGAGTCTGGAGCTGTGCCAGCAGCATGCAAACCCCAGGGATCCTCTTGTGTCTATCCCCTGCAGTTCTGGGGTTACCTGTGCATACAGCTACCTCTCACTATTTACACAGGTACTGGGAATTTGAACTCAGTTCTTCATGCTTTGCCCAGCAAGCACTTTTCCTTACTGAGCCCATTCCCAGCCCCTGCACTCACATTTTCCTAGTTGACGTGTTCTTAGTTATGAGAGTTAGTGGGGAGAAACCAGCTTGGGATCCTAGCACATAGTGAATAGACTTGATTATCTATTCGACTCAATGCTTGTCACTTTTGTCCTCTGCTTTGTCTGGAGACAGCATCCCAATCCTTCCTCTCCTCTTTAATTCTATTTCTTGGACTAAATGAAGTTGGTGTCTGGTGGGTGTGTGTGAAAAGTATTGTGGTAAGCCAGGAGTGGACCTGTTAACTACTTTATTCTCCAATCCTATATTTAACCTCTTCTTTAACTGGCCTTCTCAACCACACAGTACTTCCAGATCCTGGCCTGTTCTGGGTTTATAGATTTGCACTGGCTTACTTTTTGCTGGAATCCTACTCTGAAGGTATTTCAAATTTTCCACAGTGTGTGGTAAAGTCAGTTTACTCCTCTACTGCTCTCTGGTTTTGTCAGATGTGCTAAACCTGCTGTTTGCTATGTCCCTCTCCATTCTTTTTTTCTTACAGTTTATACTTAAAATAATTTCCACATTGTCATTAAGTTTTGTGAGGGAAAGGAGATAGATATATGGAATCAACATGTCATATAACTGGACTCTGCACTTCCTCACTGTTAACGTAGAGTTACTCTATTACCTAGATTATTTGGAGTGGCTAGGAGCGCCATTTAAAGAGCACTTTTGGGGTTGGGAATCATAGCTGGTAGAGCATGTGTCGAACAATAGACTTCTAGGTTCAGTCCCCAGTGTGCCCCCAACCCCCAAAATGGAGAGTGGTGGTGTCTTTCAAGCTTTATGGTACAGGTAGGTGGGTTTTCTTTTTTTTTTTTCCCATTTAGTGTTAGTTAAAGGTAAATTAGTAATTTGCTCCAAATTAGTATCAAGACTTCCACAAACTCTTGGTTTGTTTGACAAAGTTTAGTACAGTATGTTGAAGGGAAAAGTGAACAAAGAATTGATCATTGGATTTGTTGACAGTGGATATGTGAGACTGTGTGATTGACATGGGGAGGGGCCTGTCTTTAATTCAGAGCTCCAAAGTCAGGAGGGGAGAGGGGGAGGGGAGAGAAGAGGGAGGGGAGGAGGAGGAAGAGGAGGATCAAGATTAATCTTATTTCACATGGAAGTTTTACACTTCTTTAGAATGACTAAATGTCAGGGAGCTCTGACACAGTGAGGAAGAGCAATTTAGAAGAGGAAAAGAGGTTGAAGGCAGCTAGCAGTGGAGGGAACATTTTGTGTTTGTCTTCTGCCTGTAAGTGAGCTTTGGGGATTAATTTAGAGAATTTTTTTCTAATTTTTTTTTTTTTTACTCAGTGAACCAGTATTTAGCACTAGACTTTTGATCTCCTCAGTTTTCTAATATTTTTATAATAGTGGGTATCAAAACTACCAATAAACAGAAGAATTGGCACATATAATTACATAGTCCATACATCTTTTGAATAAACTTTTCTGTGTAGAATAAACTTATGCTTTGAAAGATAAAGCCTCAAAGTGTTCTGCTATTGATATCTCCCAGAAAGGACAGAAAGCGTTTTCTATATGATTTGAATGCATTGTACAAAAGGCTTTAATTTTTTTCCTTTTCTTTCTTTTTTTGACGGTCTTACCATGTAGCCTTGACTGGCTTAGAGTGTACTGTGAGTCTGGAACTTATAGAGATCTGCCTGCCTCTGCTTCCTGAGTGCTGGGCCTGGTCTACAGAGCAAATTCCAGAACAGCCAGTGCTATACAGAGAAATCCTGTTGAAAAACAAAACAAAGCAGAACAGTTGATTAGTGACCTCACTGAAATTGAAATTGTGGTGGCTCAGCTAGGCAGGCCTTGAGTTATCTGTGTTACAATCTTCTCATCTGTCAGTCACAAGCTGTCTTTACAAGGGCTCTATGAAATGAGGTGTTCGGATAGGTGTAAAGCATGTGGACACGTCTGGGTGCACAGTAGTACGCTCACCTTGCTAGCATTGCTGTGAGACTTAGATGTAACAGTACTGGAGACTCCATTTACTGTGCTTGGGATGTGCCAAAGCATCGTGTGCTGGAGGTGTGGTGTCTTGGTGTCTGGTGGCGGGATGAAGTTTTAGAACTTTTAAGAGGTGTGGCCTCTTAAGGGTCTTTGGGTCATTGAAGATAGAGGTTAATGTAGTTCTCCTGTGATTCAGGTTAGTTCTTATGAGAACGTTGCTATAAAAAGATCAACACAGGCCCTGCCTTGCCCTCTGGCTTCCTATGTCATCATGTGCTCTTTCCCTGTTACATGTGCTCTGACACAGTACCATCTGTCATGCTTTGATGCGCCAGTGTCCTCACCCCAGCTGAGCAGATGCCAGTGCCTAGTTTCTGCAACTCCAGAACTGAGCTTCATAAACTCTTAAAAATGGAAGTTCCTGTTCCCATGCATTTCCTAAAGCAGCAGCAACAGTGGCACTGCCACATTTAAATATCCAACAGTGGGGTACGTCGTACGCCTGCCACGATGCTTTCCTTTTGTATGATACATAAAATAACTGTGCATCCTGACAGTGACTCAGGTTTTCGGAAGTAGTATTTTATTAATGCTAATATCTTCACATGTCTCGAAGTGTAGTAGTAAGTTTGTAGGAAACAGTATCTTACAGGTAATGCATAATTTCTTAAAGGTTTTAACATTTAAACTTGGTCATGAAATAGTCTGAGACCGCTGGATTAAAAAGAATGTATAGGCATCTAGACAGTAGCATTGTAAAATTTAGTTCCTTTTTGAGTTTATTTTTACTTTTTGGCTTTTGACCCTATAAAATGACAGCTTTTTACTTAGAAGAGCAGTTAGCAGTATTACATGGTGAAACTATTATATTTGACCAAAATCTAATATGTTTTACTAAATTGAATAGTCTTAGTACACACACACACACACACACACACACACACACACACACACACACTCTTACATTTAAGAATTCTTGAAGGCAAAGCTTTGAACAAATTTTCTGTGTGTAGTAAAAAAGATTTGAATTTTGTATAAAAAGAAAAGATAATGAAATTTGAGATTACTGAGAAACACTTTACAATTTGATATCTCATGAAATTGGAAATACTGTAACTAGCTTAATAAAACTAATAATCAGCTGAACACTTAAAGTCAGTGGTGAGTGGTGAGTAAGAATAGATTATAAGTACATATTTTGAACTCGTACTATGTTAGCTGCAGTGGCTCATAAAGGTTGACATGACATTGCTGTGCCCAGCAATGTAGGAGTGAGCCATGCAGATTTCAGGGGCAGGAGCATGCGTCTTATCAGTTTTCATTTTTTTTTACCAGAATAAGGTCCGTAGACAAAGGCAGTGTTGTCTTAGTCTTCTGCAGAGCTGTTCTAGCTTGAGAGTAATTTTTCAAGGGCATTTGAATTTCACCAGAAAGTTAAATTGTGGTAGTGGTAGCTTTGACATAGGAATGTATTTTTTCATTATTACTAAATAAGTTATTTGAAGTTGCCATAGTTTTCCTTCTGTTTTTTATTTTTAATTAAATTATTTTATTTAATATGTATGAGTTTTTGGCCATATATGTCTATGCATCATGTGCATGACTGATACCCACAGCCAGAAGAGGGCATCAAGTCCAGTAGGATTGGATGTACAGTAGGTTGTGATACACCACGTGGGTGCTGGGAGTCAAAACCAGGTCCTCTGGAAGAGCAGCCAGTGTCTTCATCACTAACCCATCTCATCTGCCCAGCCTCAATAAGTTTCTTTTTTTTTTTAATTTAAAATTTTAGATTTTATTTGTTTTATGTGCGTGCCTGCATGTATGTCTGTGTACCATGTGTATGTAGGCACCTACGGAGGCCTTAAGGTGATGATGGATTTCCTGGAGCTGGTGCTATAAGCAGTTGTGAGTTATGTGGTGCGGTGCTGGGAAGTGAGCCCAGGTCCTCTGCAGGAGCAGCAAGTGCTTTTAGCCACCGAGCCCTCTCTCCAACCTGACTTTTTCTATACTCTTTAATTTTATAGGAATAAAAATTTAAGCTTTGATCAGAACAAAGCAAAGATGTTTGTTACTTAGAATCTATCACAGGTACATTTGATTATACAACAGGTTTTTCAACTCTAGCTTGTTATATTAATTATCTGTTCGCAGGTAATCTATTATTGCCATATTAATTGGATATTAATCTATCTATGGTACATTGTTACAAAACTCCCACAGTTTCTGTGTGACAAGAGTTTGGCTTACCCAGGTAGTTCTATGAAACTGTGAGTCTTTTCTGGGCTGAGAACAGTGTGTGGGCTGCTCGACCGCAGAGTTTGTAGTTTGTGCTGCACTCTTGAGTCCTCAGCTCTACTACACGGGGCTTTGATAGAGCTACTTGAGGTTCTCTTGGCTGGCTGTCTCCAGAGTGGGTGCTCCTGGACAGAACAAGGAAAAAAACATCCTATCTTATCATCTGTCTTCCCAGGCTGTACCCTGGCGTCTTTGCAATATTCAGTTGCCTACACAAGCCTGCTGTCTGTAGTACTAGAGAGGCCTACACACAAGCACTCCTACCAGGAAGCAAGGATCATCAGAGACTATATACCACACCTCTTACAAGAAATAAAACAAACAAACAAAATCAACTAAAGACACAGACAAAAATTAGAAATATATGGGAATAGTCAGAAAAATTTAAGGTCAAAAATAAGTTTGTTTTAGGAAATAAAATCCTGCTCCCAATCATGAACTATTTATTATCTTTCCCAAAGAAATGTTGGTTGCAAAGTGAATGATACTTAGCTATACTTGGGCAAACCACTTTAATAACCTTTCTGAGTCTCATATCTATATTTGGTTAAATGGAGTGATATACTTAAGAGAGACTTGTAAGTTTCTCTTAAAATAGTAAATTATAATACTCATCTGATGGTAGGCATTCAGTAAATATAAGTATTTTTACTTTTATAATTTTTAATTGGAATCTTCATGGACAGCTTGACTGAATTTATTTTCATCCAAAAGACATACCTCTAGGAGTGTTGGTTAGGGTATTTCCAGAAAGGGTTAAGTAAACAGGGCAAACCCATCATGACAATTGGTATCACCATTATATGGGCTGGGGCTTTGGACTGAATAAAAGGAGAGAGAAGAGGAAGCTGCCTGAGAAACAGCATATATCCATCCCTGACTGCTTTCTGACTGTGGATGTCATGAGACCACCTACTTCCTATTCCTGGTGCCGTGCCTTCCCACTAGATGAACTCTCACCTTAGCCTTGTTCCCCCTTTAAGTTGCTTTTGTCACAGCAACCAAAAAAGTAACAGAAAATTAGTACACAGTGTAATTATTGCCTTGCTAAAGTTGACTATGTGAGTTGTTGGTGAGGAGTTATTTGTGTGAGAAATATGCAAGTGTTTAGAGCTATGGACCAGAGACAAACCCTCTATGTGGAGCTCTATGCTGGAAGGGGAGCTTACTGGGCCATTTGGGGAGGAGTTTAGAAAATCAGAAACTTAGGAAAAATGAGGACAGTTGGAGGGCTTACAGGTTTCAGAAGGGAACAAGATTCTGTCGGGGAGACGTTTAGAGGCCATTCATGTTATATGCTGGCAAAGAGCTGTTTACAATCTGCCTGAGTTCTGGTAAATTAGGCAAGACTTGAGACAGAGTAATAATCTAATTTGTTTGGTAGAGGAAGTGTGAAGACAGGCTAGCATTGAGCAGTGGTGCTTACTGCTTACTACTCTCAACCTGGTTGATAGAGAAAGTAGCAAGTGGAACTGAAATCTGAGAATATTTGGTGAAAGGAGCATGATTGGGCTTCAAGCTGAAAGCAAGGAGACTGCATAGAAAATGTGTACAGCGCAGTGAAGGAGAGACCTTGCGCTTTGCACTGGGACAGTAGAAAAGGTGTCTTGAAAGCAAGACTACACCCATCAAAGGCTCCAATTTATGAGTACAAATACTGTTTCTATGAGTGTTTTGCTTGCATGTATGTATTCAAATCTTCAGATAAATATGTTTCCATCTGAAATATCCACAGATGTCAGGAAGTTAGTAAGGGGCCATAGAGAGGGCTTTCAAGGGAGTTGCCTCAGCCTCTTTTCTATTTCTGTGAAGAGACACCATGACCAAGGCAGCCTGTGGAAATAGCATTTAACTGGGTCTTGCTTATAGTTGCAGAGGGTGAGTCCATGACCGTCATGGTGGGGAGCATGGCAGCACATGCCCGCTTGGGCATGGTGCTGGAGCAGTAGCTGAGGGCTTACAAGCTCATTAACATACATCAGGCAGAGAGGAGGGGGTAGGAGAGGAAGGGAGGGAAGGAGGGAGGGAGAGAGGGAGGGATGGGGAATATGAGTGAAATAGAATATTATGGGCCTGGCATGGCCCACCCCCATTGATATCAGCTTTTTTTTTTTTTTTTTTTTTTGGTTCTTTTTTGGAGCTGGGGACCAACCCAGGGCCTTGCGCTTCCTAGGCAAGCGCTCTACCACTGAGCTAAATCCCCAACCCCTGATATCAGCTTCTAACAAGACCACTGAGTCCTTCCCCAAACAGTTCCCTCTGCTGAGATCAAGCATTCAAATGTATGAACTTTTGGGGGACATTTCTCATTCAAACTGCTGTGTGAGGGAGATAGAATGCAGCCGTATTAAAGCTTAAAGGGGAGTAGTGGAACAAGGAGGGTTAATTGGGGTAGAGGAGGGAATAAAAATAAGATAACAATAAAGACTTCAAAAAAGTCATATGGAAATCTAATATACAATATATACCATATATAATATTATATATTCCATAATATATATATATGTATATATATATATATTACACATACACATAAACACATAGAAAAAGAGTTAAAATGGAGTTATCCTATAAGAGAATAATAGTGTCCCTACTAGGTGCCACAGGCTAACAAATAAAAATCCAGTGTCTTTTGGCATTGTTGGCAGGTGAGGTCCCATGGACCCCTAGACATTGCAAACTATTGCTGAAGACATCATATTTTCTGTCTCTGTCTCTCTGTCTGCCTCTGTCTGCCTGCCTCTCCCTCCCCCACCCTCTCATTTTTTGAGAGAGAATTTCCCTCTGTAGCCCTGGGTGTCCTAGAACTTACTCTGTAGACTATGCTGGCCTTGAACTCTGAGATTTGCCTACTTCTGCCTCCTCAGTGCTGGGATTAAAGGCTGTGCCACCACTGCTCAGTGATACTACATTCTTAAGTCAAGAACATGCAGAAAATCAAGCTAATGATGGAAGGTACTGTGTATTCTACTGTAGGAGAAAAATAGCCATCAATCTCACATAGCCGTGAAGCCTGTCCAATAACAACTGGCCTGGCAAGCCATGCCTACTGAGGCAGTAGAGGCATGAACATCATAGAAGTAACCATCTGCTGTCTGATTGAATCTAAATTCTACTCCACAAGATAAAACTCATACTTGGCACCATTATTGGGCCAAGAACCTATGGCTAGAAAAGCTATAGGCCCTAGAGGAGAGCCTTCTACTATGCTGCTAACTGGACACAGGATACAGCTGACTCCTGGTGACTTACCGTTATACCCATGGATAAATGCATCTCTCAAGTCTTATCAGAACAGCTTTTATGTTTAGTACATGGTGATTAACAGAGAGGCTCACAACTGGCCTCGTATATATAGACTAGGAGGCCATGGAATGCTCAGCCCTATGTGGGATGTCTTTGTGATATCTTCTCCCAAGGCTCATGGATGACTGTGGAAGAATAGATGGAAAGAGTGTGGGAGCCAGAGGTAGTGGATAACTACAAAGAAACAGTGTCTCCAGACATAGTGACGTAGAGTATGTATGAACTCACAGTGGTTGTGGCAACATGCACAAAATCTGTGCAAGCTTAAACCACACCAACTCCCAGCATGGGGAGGGGAGTCTGGCACATAATCCTACTCCTAGGTGTGGAACAATAGTTAGCTTCTGGGGGAAGAAAAGACAATTTTGTTCTAATAGTGGAGCCACTGATAAATTGACCGCACTCCAATGGAACACCATGTATCCAGGACTGTATGGGCAGCACACATTGAACTTGTTGAGTAAAAAATTACAACATCAAAAAAGTGGGTCTGTAGGGAAGAGGATGTAAATCTGGGAGGAACTTGGGGAAGGGAGGGTAAATATTATTAAAACACATTGTACAAAGTTCTCCAAAAACAAAAGAAAACAATAACCCAAAATACAAATTCATTTTATATGACTAAATTGAGAATGCCATTGAGGAGACCCTGTGTGCGAGGCCAGTTGTGAGCCTCCACGGTGATCACCATGTACTGAACATAAAAGCTGTTCTGATAAGACTTGAGAGATGCATTTATCCATGGGTATAATGGTAAGTCACCAGGAGTCAGCTGTATCCTGTGTCCAGTTAGCAGAAGAGGGCCTGTGACTCCTCAAAGCCCTTCTCAATTGCCAAGGGAAGTATTTTCCCAGGTCTACGGAAGGCACCATAGCTGTGGTAGAAAGGGGGCCAGATTACAACTGGAGCTGACAGCAGAACTTGGCAGCGCTGCGCATGGAGTGCTGGTTTGCATGCAGGCAGAATGTTAGACATAGGGGCTTAGAGAGGCTTCTACCAAGATTCCAGACAGCCATAGGAGCTGGGCCTCCTGTGGCAGGGTGCTGTGAGAGGTCATCTTATAAAATTGTAAAGGTGAAATGTAAGTTGTAGTGTTACATCACAGAAATGAGAAAAAATGACTTACAGTTATTGACTGGTATTTGTGTCTATCATATCTTTAGCTCTAACACATATGTAAAACTATCTCCTAAATCAATGATTCTCAGACATACTTATTTTCAGATGTTTTGGCTTCTAAAAACTGTTGGTAGTTTTTTCTTTTCTTTTCTCTTCCTTCCTTCCTTCCTTCCTTCATTCCTTCATTCCTTCATTCCTTCATTCCTTCCTTCCTCAATCTTGTCTGTCCATTTATATTTATTTGTTTTTGTGTGTGTACATCTGTTTAGAGACCAGAGATTGATGTCAGGTGTCTTTTCCTATTGTTCCTCATTGTATTTTTTGAGGTAGGTGTCTCACTGAATCTGGTCCTGATGGATTCTGACAGATTGGCTGAACAACAAATACCCAGAATCCTCCTGGTGTCTGTCTCCACGGTGCTAGGATTGCAGGTGTGCATTGCTGTGCAGGGCATTTTTATGTGAGTTCTGGGTGACTGGACTCAGGTTTTAGGTCTCGTGGAGCAAGTACTTGCCAACTGGGCTATCTCCCCAGTCTCTCCATTTTTCATTCTCACCAACACTGTACATTCCTGCTAGCAGTTGCCACCAACAGTATACACTTTGTCTATATTTTTACCAAGAACAGCTGTTGCTGTTGTTATAGTAACACTGTCTTGCTGTGGCTTTGTTTTGTAGCCCTTTTGCTAATGTTGTTAGCATCTGCTTATGTGGCTGTCAGCTCTTTGTATCTCTTATTTGAAGATATACATCTTCAAGTCCTTTGAATCAGCATGGCTTTTTTTTGGGGGGGGGTGGGAGGTGGTGGTAGTGGTGGTGGTGGTGGTGATGGTGGTGGTGGTGGTGCGAAGTGATGTCTGGTCATAGTAGGGATCAAACCCTGTCTTATTCATTCTAGGCAAATGCTATGCACGGAAGTTATACATCCAGTACATTCTTGAAAATGCTTGCATTAGCTTTCATAAGAGACACTCATTTGTGAGTTTCTGTGGGTGTTTTCTTTTGCTTGTTCTTTTTGTTCTCCCCTCTTCCCTCCCCTCCCCACCTCTCCTTCCCTTCCCTTCTTTTCCTTCTTTCTCTTCTTTCCTCCTTTCCCTCCCTTTCTCCCTCCCTCCTTCCTCCTCCTTCCATCTTTCTTTTCTTCTTTCCTTCCTTCTGTATGGGTTTTTCCCCAGCATCTATCTCTATGTGTCACATGCTTGCCTAGTGCCAACAGAGGCCAGAAGAGGGCATTGGATCCCTGGGGACCCAATTACAGACTGTTGTAGACTGCTGTGAGGAGCTGGAAACTGAACCTTAGCTCTTTTGGTAAGCAGCCAGTGTTCTTACTGCTGAGTCATCTCTTCAGTCTCTTGTAATGTTTTCAGCTTTGACATAGTAATACTGGCTGGGAAATGTTCTTATTATTTTTCTCCCTTTAGTTTTGTAAATATTTGAGGAGGTTTAATATTGATTCAACTTTCTTACTCATTATATATCTATTCCAATTTTCTGTTTCTTCATGATTTAATATTGGTAGGTGTTATACATTTCCTGGAATTTATCTGGTTTACTCCCCCGGTCAGTACAATTGTTTGCAGTGTCTCCACCCCTGTGGCCCCTTTATTGCTATAGAACCTGTGGCAGTGCCCTCCCTTCCATTTATGGTTTTATTAACTTCAGTTTTCTTGTCCAGGTAGCTAAAGATTTGCTAGTTTTGTTGATATTGTCAAAGAAGTGTCTTTGTTTTCCTTGGGTTTTCTCTTGTTTTTCTTTTCTTTGTCATCGGTTTACTCTAATAATTGCATTTCTTTCTGGGAGCCTTGGATTTAGTTTGTTCCTTTTTTTTATTGGATATATTTCTTTATTTACATTTCAAATGTTATTCCCTTTCCCAGTTTCCAGTCCATAAACCCCCTATCCCCTCCCCCTCCCCCATGAGAGTGTTCCCCCCTCCATCCACCTCCCCTTAACACCCCCCTGACATTTCTCTGCACTGGGGGTCCAACCTTGGCAGGACCAAGGTCTTCCCCTTCCTCTGGCCCAGGTTTGTTCTTTTCTTTATAGTTCCTCAGATTACAAAGTCAGGTTCCTGGCTTGAGCTTTCTTAGCTATTGTAGGCATAAATTTCCCTCTTTGCAACTACTCTCACTGTAACTCATAAATTTGTGTTTCCTTTGTTTTTTTAAAGATTTATTTATTATATATGTGAATACACCATAGCTGTCTTCAACACACCAGAAAAGGGCATCATATCCTAATACCCCATTACAGATGGTTGTGAGCCACCATGTGGTTGCTCGGAATTGAACTCAGGACCTCTGGAAGAGCAGTCAGTGCCCTTAACTGCTGAGCCATCTCCTCAGCCCAGTGTTTTCCCTTTTTTTTTTTTTTTAATTTACTTTATTATTTGTTTGATCTATGAGTTGTTTAAGGAAACATTGTTCAATTTCTACATTTTATGAATTTTGCAGTTTTATTAATTTTTTGATTTCTATTTTCATTATGATTAAAGAAAATACTTTGTGTACCATGTTTTAACATCTGTTGTGTCTGAGTTTGCCACATGAATAACACATGCGCTACATTGGACCCTTGAGACACTTCAAAGAGGGACAATAGAGGCTGTGCAGATAGCTCTGAAGGACACTGGGCATTTGTCCAGTAGGTACTCAGTCAACATAAACCAGAGTCTGCAAGTGGACTGGTCCTCTCATCCTTTGGTGTATATGGCTAGCAATTTCTAGTTTTCAAGGACCCAGGAAAGAAACTCAAATAACTCTTCTCCTTCCTCCCAAGCCCCTCTCTTTTCTACACATTTGGGAGGCATAATTGCGCAGGCATAGTTGACTATGTATATGGTGGCGGTAGAACTTATTTCCAACACTTGCCCTCCCCAGAGGTTTGGAACTAGGACTGAAAGTTTAAAATACCAGTCATTCATTATTTCCATTGACGAATGTTCCTCCTGAAGCTGGTGAGATTCTCCTCTAAGTCTTCCACCTTGAGAGATCTCAGTATGTAAAGGACAGCACATGGCAAAGGGTTCAGGAATGCTGACTCAGTACTACACACATAAAGACCAGATACACGTTTTTATTATACCTCAGCAGGGACTCATTCTGTACAGTGGATCTTACTGGATATTTCTGCACTTAAATGTGACATTAAGGTTTTTGAATAGGTAAGTTTTTTTTAAACTTTAAAACGTTAAAGTAAATAAAGATGAATTAATCTAAGAATTTAAAATGTTTTTGTTTTGTCAGAGATTTCTTTTTCTATATATAGTTTGGCTCAGATAGATGTGGAATAACAGACTAATTATTAGAGAAAAGCAAGTAGTAAGTTCACTTGGGAAGGTTATAATGTGCTAGATGTGAATACTCTTTAAAGAGAGCAGGCGACCATGAAGGCTTATTTCTTCCTTTCAGTATTCGTATGCTTGAAAAGTGTGGGCAGGTGGTTCTGGGGAAGAGTGATTTTTCTTGCCAGGAGACATTTAGCAGTATCACTGCTGGGAGGTGAGGATTGATGCTGGTGTTTCTAGATGCCACTAGGGATGCTGAGAACTCCTCCTCTTAAATTATTTAGTCCCAAATGTCAATTATATTAAGCTTGAAGAACTCTGTCATATACCACTTTGGGAATTGGCAGTAGTTAGCTGGTTTAGTTAAAGTCGCTAAGATTATGACTAGTTCTTCTGCCCTGGAATCTTATCCACTTGGTGGGTTAAATGTTTTGATTTATATAAAGAAAAGAGACTCTCTTCTCTTTAAATTGTTGTGCTTAAAAAAAAAAAATTAAGATTTATTTTATGTATGGGAGTACTCTGTCTTCAGACACACCAGAAGAGGGCACCAAATCTCATGAGAGATGGCTGTGAGCCACCATGTAGTTGCTGGGAATTGAACTCGGGGCCTCTGAAAGAGCAGCTAGTACTCTTAACTGCTGAGCCGTCTCTCTAGCCCCGTGGTCTTTTGCTTTCTAAGACATTTTATTCATTCATTCATTCATTCATTCATTCATTCATTCATTCATTCATTTGAGGGGAAGAGAAGCATGTGCCACAGTTCACTTACTGAAGTCAGGGGACAGTCAGGGAGTTGATTCTCCTACCACCATGTGGGTCTTGGAGTTTGAACTCAGGTCATCTGGTTTGACAGTAGCAGCATTTTTACCTGCTGAGCCATCTCTCTGGCCTGAGAAATGCTTCTTATTCCTGTTTCCCACCTACATGCTGAGAAAGTACACTTTAACTATTCAAGTTACCTAAATGTGTAGTTAGCTAATCTATAAAAATCTAATAACATCTTTGTTTTTTTTTTTTTTTGTTTTTTAATAGTCCTAAGCTTTTCAGAGTTTCACTGATTAAGATTTATATCTGAAATAGAAGGATTTCTGGGCATAGGTATGGCGGCTCAAGCCTCGTGTCCTTGCACTCAGGAGACAAGCCAGAGTTGCTGTGACTTCTAGGCCAGCTCAGCCTACAGAGGTTTTCTAGTGTTTCACATTTTTACTGTATAGGTCCAGTGTTTGTCTTTAGGATGTTTTTATCATTACACTGTATTTATTTAGTGTGCATATGCAGGCATGTGGAGCTCAGAGAATAACTTTTGGGAATTGGTTCTCTCCCAAACCCAGGTCATTCACTGGGCTTGGGGACATTTCTGTCCGCAGATCCAGGCTCAGACCAGGGCATTTGTTAGTCCAGAGGGTTTCAGTCTTCATTTTCCCATATCCTTTCATTTTAAAGTGTATAAATGAGCAGTCACCCTATAGATTACACCACACTGATGGATTATCAAAGGTACTTGAAATACTGACTAAATTCCTTATTTAGAAAACTAAATATAGTTACTGAATAATGAGGAAGAATTGTTCAGCCAGTGCTTTCAGCATAACTTTAACTCGTGATTTCATGTGTGGTTTTTCTTTCTTTCTGACAGGCATTCAAGGATATGCTGTATTCAGCTCAGGACCAGGCACCTTCTGTTGAAGGTAAGTTGGATTATCTTAGTCACAGAATAGGTTTATTTTTTCTTTTCTTTTCTTTTTCTTTTTTTTTCCCCGGAGCTGGGGACCGAACCCGGGGCCTTGTGCTTGCTAGGCAAGCGCTCTACCACTGAGCTAAATCCCCAACCCCCGGTTTATTTTTTTAAGGAAAAATATTTTAAGTACCAGGCTATGAAATAAATACTGTAATTTGCTCTAATATATATTCCTTTTGGTTTTGGATTTATTTATTTAAGTAGTTTAGTATTTTAGTTTTTGTTTGTCTGCTTCACACCCAACCTTGTGATGGATCTTGGATTATATTCTTGAATCATGTGCTATTGTTTGGATATGAAGTGCCTTCCATAGGTTCCTATATAAAGGCTTGATCCTAGCTGGTGACACTAGTGTAGAAATAGAAAGTTCTGACAACTTATAGAGATAGACTGGGATCTATTTGGAGCAAGCAAATCACTGGGAATGTGCCCTAGGATGACAGGCCTTGTGCTCAGACCCTTGTAGTCTGTCAGTGTTCTGCCGAGAGCTGAGCTGCTGTATTCCACCACATGCTACCTGCCACGATCCATGGCCCAGAAACAACAGAGCCATGGACTGAAGCCTCAGAGACTGAGCCAAAGGAAATTGTTCTTCCTTTTAAATTGGCACATTAACCAAACAAACCAAAAACCCAATAAACACGTCATCTTGGCACCGTAAATCATACTGTTTAGTCCAATGTTTTCTCTGATGCCTTCTTCCCTCAGTGTTTATATCCCTCCATCCAGTCTTAGTTTACAATTAGTTAGGCAATACAACTTTTCTGTTCATACAGTACATGAAGTTTAATAACAAAGTTTAAGACAGGGTTTTAGCTTCAACATTTTTTTAAATTTATATATCACAGTGGTGGGACATGCCATTGTATGCTTAAACAGAGATCCCTGTGTGGGTTCCAGGGATTGAACTATGGTTGTCAGACTTGGCAGCAAGTATCTTCACCTGCTGCCCCTAAGCTTCGAGAAAATATTTGGTGGAATAGATGACATCTAAAAAGTATTTCTGTCTTCATTCTCTTTCTGTGACACATGGGCCTTAAGTTTTAGTAGAGTTAAAAGCTTTGGTGCGAGAGAGGAATATTTTTATCTTAAAACAGGTGATTACCAGTTATGCTTCACATTCAGCAAATGGGGAAGGGAGGGTCGGGTCTTAAAACAATAAAAAAAAGATAGTCCTTTGTCCATACTTCACACCAGTTGAGATAGGATCTTGGGGGTGGGACACAGGTATTGCAGTGCTTGGGGTGGTATAGAATGTAAGCCATCTCCCGGTGGTTCTTGTGTGTGTGTGTTTGTGTGTGTGTGTGTGTGTGTGCGTGTAACCACCCTTGAGAACTTCTGCCATAAATGTTAAATACTTTTAGGTCAGTAAGGTTAATGCTAACCCTCCTTTAGACATTAATTAGCTAAAAGGTTAGTAGGTTTCTTAAGTTCATTGATAATTTGTTAATTTATTCATATAAGGATCAATGTATTTATTATTGGTTGATTGATTGAGACTGAGTCTCATATAGCACCTACTGGCTTCAAAGTCACCAGATAGCCAAAACTACCGTAAATTGGACCCTTCTACCTGTGCTTCCTGAACACTTGGATTATAAGTATGTGTCACAATGTCTGGTCATATAAAGAATGTTTTTTTAATAGTATTTAATGGACAATTAAAAATACTTAAATAATTATTGAAATAAATAATTACAATGCTCATTATGGGTATAAGTAATGGCTGAACTGTGTTATTTAGATATGTTATATGTTTGTAGCTTATTGTTAAGATTAAAGAACATTTATAAAATTTGTTTGTCTGTTTTCCAAATGCAATCTTTGAAGTCTGCAATCTAGAGCAGACTTTTAATAAATATTATAAGGAATTATATAACAGCAACTACAACAGATATTGAAAACAGTAAAAGCTTGGGAAATCTGAGTAAATTATGGTCTTTGGCTGATAATGATGTGCCGTTATTACTGATTGTGATGGAGTGTTGTTATATAAGGCGTCCGTGACAGGGAATGAGTGGAGGTGTGTAGGGCCACTCTGTATGCTCTTTGTCACTTTTTGGTAAATTCAAAACTATCCTAAAGTGAAAATGTTATTTTAAAAGACAATAGATACCATAAGGTTCTATACAGTTGCTAGAAGCTAAATGTAGATTCAACTCTAAGGTTTTCTAGACTCCCAAGGATAGGGCAGAAGAGAACATAATTTCCAAGTGCACATGAGAGAGCTAAGGAGTAAAGGTGCTCACCAGGCAAGCCAGACGACCTGAGTCTGGTTTCTTGAACCCGTTAAGGTGAATGGAGAGAACAAAACAAGAGTTGTTCTCTGCTCTTCACACATGTGCTGTAGCATGTGCTTCTACACACATGTCATGCAAAAATACAATATTACATTTTTTAAATCTTAAATGTGCATGAGGTAGATACATATTAGTTCCTCAGGAAAGGTCAACTTTGAGCAAAAAATGAAAGAAGTTTCCTTTTGCCTCTATGAAGAATGCTTGGATTGTGTGGTGGGTAGGATCTCTTCCAGCAGTTTCACAGAAAGCTCAAGACACTGAGTTTAACAAGGTTGCTTCCTTTGATCCAAGAATGCAATATAAAAATTTATTACTATGACCTACAAGTCCCCTGCCTAGTTATATGTTGATTTCACTTCATATATTCTCCACTTGCTTGCTGGCTCCAGTTATGTTGCCTGCATTTCTGTATCTGAACCTGGCAAAGCTTGTATTAGTATTAGAGCTTTGTTCTCTATCTTTCTTGAACCACAGTTGTGTCCTCCTAGTGACCTTCTGATTATCCAACTTAAAATAACCATTCAGTTCTATTATCTTACACCATCTGGTTTATTGCTTTCCATAACACTTGTCACTATCTAATATTTTGTAGATATTTTATTTCGTGAAAACAAGGTCTCAATATGCTGTTCAGGCTGCCTTTGAACTCAGAACCCTCCCATCTTAGCTGAGATTACAAGTATGGGCCACATGCCTATATTCAAAAAGAATAAAAGTCTTTTGAGATCAAGATTTTTTTAAACTGTTTTATATTTAGTATTCAAAATACACATGACCTTTATACATTTCCTTGAATCACGGATGAGTAGGAATACTTTACCTTCAATTTATATGAAGCCAAACTATTGTTATTGGGGGAAAAGGGCACACAAACCTAGTTTGCTTCTTTATGTAGTAATTGTTTGTGGCTTTGTTCTCCTTTAGAATATACCATCTCACCTGCTGGCTGGTCAGATGATCAGACATTTTGTTTGTTAGTGTTTTATAATGTTGACACTGTTATATCAGAAAATATTGTCTGATGTGACAACTAGCTTTCTTTAACATTAGTAAAACACATAAAACAAGATCCTAATTTTAAAGTTCTTATGTTTTTGTGACATTGCATTGCATTGATGCCCAAGGCATGACAGATTATTGAGACTATATTTTCTTTGCAGGACACTAAGTTTCTTTTGGGTTTATATATGTTTCGTATGTCTCCTTTCAGAGATATGTGAAATGTAGGTAAGGGTTTGAAAGGTCACACGTGAATTGTTGGTTGGTTTTTTGTTTTGTTTTGTTTTTTTGCATTGTTTACTCAGTCTAGTTAAAAATTTAAATGACATTGAATTAAGATAGAATGGTGGCATTTCTTCACATTGTTTTGCAATGTATTCCTCTTGGTGGGAAACATACTTAGCCAACCTTAGGTACATACAGCTAGTTCATTTATAACTATACGACTTGATGTAAGGCACTGTTTACTAGATTAACCTTAGGTACATACAGCTAGTTCATTTATAACTATACGACTTGATGTAAGGCACTGTTTACTAGATTAACCTTAGGTACATACAGCTAGTTCATTTATAACTATACGACTTGATGTAAGGCACTGTTTACTAGATTAACTATTCTGTTTTTCTACCATTTTTACTTTTATCTCACCACTTTCCTTCCAGTCTTATTCATGGGTTTTTTTGGAACATTTCACTCTTGATTTGTTTATTTTCGATTAGTAGATGTGTTTCAGTTTCCCTAAGCTCCTTAGGATTGAGCTCTTACTGGTATTGAAGATAAAAGTATGCTTGTAAATAATTCATTCTGATTATCTGCTTGATTGATCAGAGTCCACTTTGGGCATTTTCTTGTGTCTTACTTCTGTCTCTAGATCTTTGTTGTTTTAACAGATGTGAGCCCCTTTTTCCTCTACAGATTGGAGTGCATTTCCAAATTCATGAAGTAGCTTCAGCATGTGCAGGATTACTATCAAGCCTGCATTTATGATATATCGCTTTTCATGATGTTTACAATCTAGTCTCTTAGTCTCTATTTCCTTTTATTCTTAGGTTGTCTTATTATCTCTGAAAATTATTTTTTTTATAATTTTATGACCCAAAATAAAATTTTTTACATTTATAAAAGAATGCTGTGTTAATCCGCTTTTAAGCTGGCAGCTGCAAAGGGTAGCTGTTCCCTGGTGCTATGTTGTCATTATGTTTTCTCCGTCCCTGTGCTTGGGATGAATTTGTTGTAGGAGAAGACTAAACCATGCAGTGGTAATGGAATGCCCAGGTTATTTCTAGCAACTTTGAGAACTATAAAGAAATAAATGACTAAGAGTTGGAAATTGAGATAGGAAGAGTCAAGCCATCTATTACTATTTCTTTAAGGATTTAAAAAAAAATCTTTCACTAACTTCTGTTAGAAAGGATATAACATCCTGATTGATACTCTGAGTCATGAAGTAGAATTTAGGTTATGTCTTACTTATCCTTATTTCCTGTTCATTTTGGAAAAGGATTACATGTTTATTTTATTTTCATTGTGAAGTGACAGCTTGTAGATGAAAATGATTATTCCCTAGAAAACTGGGCTTGTATGTTCTTTGAAGATGCCATCAACCTCAGTGTGTTTCAATAATAAAGTGCTTCCAAAGAACAAATAACATTATAGTGTTCCAGCAGAAGAAATATCTACTGTTTTGCAGAAAGTGAATTAGAGATAATTTAATGCACATTCTTAAACATTAGCTAATCATATAAATAGGTAACAGAATTCTATTATAAAAATAAATGCAACTAAGTAGACTATAGATGGGATGCAGGAGGAAATGAAATGTTTCCAATGCAGGTTTTTAATCTTGGTGATCCTGCAGAGGGAAGACTTTGAGGATAACATGCAGAGTCACTGTTAATCACACAGTGCTGTTTTCTCACTTACAGGAACAGAACAGACAATGCGAAAGACATGTACTTGCATGTAGGACACTTAGAAAAATAGAGTGAATGGATGGAATTTACTGTATGATAAAAATATTACAAGCACTGTTTGTTGGCCATTAATACAAAATTTATGTTAAAAAACAATCCAGAGCTGGCAAGATGGTCAGCAGGTGGTGCACAGCACTCATGACCTGTTAGGTCTTCATGATCCATACAACTTACTACTAAGAGTTGTCCTCTAACCTCCGCACCATATATGCATGATATGTGCATATGCACATGTATACATACACAAACATACACAAAAAAATTAAAAAAAATTAAATCTTTTAAAAATCCAAATGCTGGCATTATCCTGAAAACTGAAGCAGTTATCATGGTTGGTATCAGTTCTCTATTTGGCAGACTTTAGAATCACCTGGGAGATGGGTATCTGGACATGTCTGTGGGGGCTGCTTTAATTACATTAACAGGTATAAGAAGCCCCATCTTTTGTTTGTTTTGTTATTGAAACAAGGCCTCACTGTGTAGCCCTGGCTGTCCTCACTATATAGATCAGGTTGGCCTTGAACTCTCAGAGATCAGTCTCTGCCTCCTGAGTGCTATAATGAAAGGCAAGTACCACCACAGCTGACTGAGAAGACTCAACTATGGACACAACCTGATCAGTACAAGTGAAGAAAGGGAACTGAGCCCTAGATTACTTGCATGTCACAAGTTACTCTTTGTTCCTGATTGTGCTTGTCATGTGACCAGCTCCCTCAAGCTCTTTTGACTGTGACTTCTAGGCTATGCTAGACTGTAACCACCAGCAGATAGAAATGAAAACTAAATTAAGCCCTTTCTCCTTTAAGCTATGTTTAAGTCAGAGTATTTTATCACAGTGATGGAAAAAGAAACTAAGACAGCAGGTTTATTTATAATTGTTATGATGTTTGAAATGTACTAAAACATTCTGACTTGTATTAATGCTTTACATCACATATTTATATTAAAAATCGACACACAAATGAAACCACAGACAATAGCTGATTATTTTTTGTCCTCTATTTTGATAGACTTAGGTACTTTTTGACCCCATGGGATGGAGAGATCTAATATTTAGAACTATCAGTAATAGGAAGACTAGGAAAAACTTGTTTAGATTCAGTTGTTTTCCTCAGTGTATTCTTAAGCATGTTCTCTATGGAGATGGCTGGGCTAGGTGGGTGTCTCTTGGCATAATTATTATATTTTGACATGGGTAGCACACAGGTTGGTACCTTCAAAGAAGCCACTTGCCTTTTGCAAAGCACCAGTTGGCTGCTCTGTTTTGAAGCCTTGAGCAGTTGTTCATACCCGAGGCTGGAATATACCATTGTGAATTTTGGGGAGAGCCACAGTAGCAAGCCTACTCCACCACTCCACTAGAGGGACCAGTCTTTCTAGCAGCAGCTCTTGTAATCAGTTGTTTCTGGAGTGGGCTTTGCAGCAGTCTGCTGGGTAGAAGCCATAGTGTAAAGGTCTTTAGCTAGAGCTTGGTGAACTAGATAGGAAGCCCTGGCTTTAGAGAGTGGCAGCGGCTATGAATACACCCTTCTTTTATTTAAAAATTGTTTGAAGGAGGGTCATCAAATAAAGAAGGAATAGCTACAAAACATCAAACAATGAAACAAAGGAAACAGAAAAATGGAAATTATTGGTGTAGTTAGTACTGTAGAGAAAATGTTAACATACCAGGCACATACATGTGCTGGCTTCAGGTAAAATGTTCTGTGCTAATGCTGACAAACTGTTCCCTGCTCATACCTCTTGCCTTGTTCCACCTTTCTTGATGTTCCTTTTTCACTAAACACCCATGGTAACTGTACTGGAAGGAAACAAAGGAGCCTGAAGACCTCCCCCTGAAACCCTGACAACTCTGAGCTTTTACAACTATAGATTTTTAGTGACCAGTGCAAGACTTTTCCTTGAAATAATTGGTTATCATACATTCAAACTCATTTAGTAGAACTTATTTTTAATGGGTAAAACTTAAAAGTTGATCTTTCAAAAGCAGTTTCTTTAGGCTGCCATACAGTTTACTACAAACTGGACTGCCTAAAACAACAGAAATTTATTCTTTAACAATTCTGGAAATTACACACATGATAATCAAGGGTTTCGTTGTCTCGCTTTGTATTAATGTTACTAGGTATTCATGGCAGTTGCCTAGCATTAGCTCCGTTAATTAAGAGGCACAGAGTGATTCTAGCTAGAGTTCTAGGAAGAGAAATTTAACTCTCAGTGGATTGTTCTTAAACACAGCTTGTCTAAGAATATAGTATAGTTGTTTCTTTGTCCTTATTTACAATTTTAAAAATAATTTTAGCTCTCTACCATTTTCCTCAAATTAACAGTGAGTTATCTTATTTTTAAAGTATTTTAACAAGTCCATATATGTGTGTTTTGGTCCAGTGTGGATTTTATGTTTATTAATTATCATATTCCCAACCTTGGCCGGCGGGAGTCTCTTTTATGTCATCTGCAAAGACCTTTTGATGTAGTCCTATAGTCTTCCTAGCCTGTCTGTATGATATGATAAATTGATCACACTTAATTCTACTCTGGGACCCAGATAGAGCTTGCCATTTTATCATGGTTTCTTGGCTCTTTCAGTGGCTTCCAGGAAAGGATTCTTTCTTTAAAAACTGAGTGGTGGGTATGCGTTTGAGCATATCACTGCTGCTGGGCTATTCGTTAGAATGAATATTTGCATATACACCTGAAAACATGCAAAGATAAGTACATGTTTATCTGTTAAAAATACTTTGTTCCATGTTAGATGTTTAGTAAGTCTACTTTACGTTTGAAAAAGTGTGACTCAATTGAAATGTGGTTTTGTTTGTTTGTTTGTTTTAGATTGGATAATATTCTCAAGCATAGCAACCACAAGCACAGCTCTTAGGGCTGGAGTCTTGAGGATGGGGAATATATATTGATTAAAATTTCATTTTCTTAGTCATAGGGTGAGAGGTGAAACATTGTTTATCACCTAGGAGACTGAGTGGCAATTTGTGGCTCCTGATGAGAAACTGACCCTTTATTATTACAAGAGGTGCAATCAGTGGGATTGGTAAAGGAAATTGAATTTATATTAGTGTGTTATCACATGCAATTAATTTACATGCACACCAGAGGCACATGAAATATCTATGCTCTGACATAGTGTGATAAATATATTTTAGAGTTCTGTTCTTCTATAATCATTGTGCAACTTTAGAATATGAAGTTTTTATTAATTTTCTATAAAGGAATATTTTTATCATTATAATAAGAAAAAATAACTGGTTGTGTTCATATCTTCTCAGAAAAAGATAATTCATATGGTAAAATGCATTATTATATTTTAGTTTTTTCTGTAAGAAATAAAAAGTACAGATCTCTTTTGTGTTAGTAAATATGTTGTCATCATTTAAGGCTGTAACTACTTTTCATTTAAAACAATGTGATGATTCACTTATGGTGTGGATGGCGTGGGAAGTAATTGAATGGATAACATTATGACAGAAATAAAGTCAGGGATACAAAAATAATATTGTAGATTAGGAAGATGTCTTCATGGGAGTTTTAGTCAGTGACCACAAAGTCACCTCCTCTGTGTAAGGTAAGAGAATGCTTAGTAGAGGGGTGGGCTTTTAATCAGATCTTGAATCCTAGCTAACAGTTTTACATTTATAGGTGAAGGCATTCTAGGCACAGAGAGATCATACAAAAACCAATTCCTTAGCACTTTGGGATACTGAGTGAGGACGATCGTTAGTTCAAGGTCAAACCTCTGCTGGATTGTGTCTCAAAAACAATTTTAATTAAGAAACAGGTTACAAACAAACAAACAAATCCTACAGTAATTAGTAACCATGGAACTTGTCAAATCATTCAGTTGCCTGACATATTAACTTTGACTTTATGCTGTTGTATCTTGTTAAACAGATTTATATTTATGTAGAAATAATTGTAATTTTGGCAATAGTAGTATAGTCATTGGCTTCTGTATTGCTTTCACATGTTGTGAATATAGTCAGCACTACAGTAGTGATCTTTGGCCAAACTAATTACTTTGCATTTTTAACATTCATGCATGCTTCATCTGTCTTAGAGAATGTGCTTTCTCAGAAAATGCTACCAGCAACTCCTACTCCTTTAAAACCCAGCTAAAAGTCATGTCCTTTTTTATCATTAAGGAGTTTATGGTGAACTGTATCACCAGATATGTTTTAATGCAGCTCATGTTATATAACGTGTGACTAAAGCAGAAAAATGAATGAAATTACAGTGCTGTTACATGTGGTGGTCCAGAAGTGGAGGCAGGAGGACCCTAATGTGAAGTCAGCTTGGGTTGGGGTTCAAGACTGTCTAACCTAGCTTTCCTTCAAAAAAAAAAAAAAAAGTGCCTGGCAAAGCCTGGAGAACTGCAAACCATTACCCATACCTTTAGACTAGGCTACCCCAGACTCCAGACTCCAGAGTGATTAAAAGCTGTTCAGGAGGTGGGCATGGTAGCATACGACTTAATCCCAGCACTCAGGAGTCAGAGGCAGGAAGATCACTGTGAGTTTGAGGCCAGCTTGGTCTAGAGAGTGAGTTCCAGGACAGCCAGGGTTACACAGAGAAACCCTGTCTCAAAAAACAAACCAACCAACCAAAAATCAAATAAACAAAAACTGTCCAGAGCTGTGGTGTGGTGAAGATCTGCTCTCAGCACTTGGGAAGTGAGGCAGGAGTCTGAGGATAGCTTGTTTGATACAGTGAGACCCAGTCTCAATGAAAGTTTTTGTTTTTAAAAAAGGAAAAAAAATGTTTTCTGGGAGACAGAGGGGACACAGGGGGATAGAGAAGGGTAGAGGGGACAGAGGGGAGTGAGGAAGAACCTCTGACACCTGGAGATGCAGAACAGCTTCCCAGAAGTCCCTGGGCTCTATAGGCTTAGTCTTGCCTAAGGGAGAGCATTTTAAACAGGTTTGGGGGCTATTAGTGTATGGAGTGAGTTAGATGATCATCAGTCTTCTTGTAAAGTATTGTCTCTATCTGGGAAGTCACAGATTAGGATCTAGGTGAACAGAACCCAGATATGAAGACTGACAGGGTTCAAGTTCTTCTTCAAGCCACATTGGCTTCTGTGGTGCTGAGGGTTTTGACTCATCTTGAGAAAGTGCCTGAACATTGAGTGCTGAAGAGATGCTTGGTATCCTGTGCTTTGGTTTCCCACATGGTAGAATAGTTCCTGGGAATCTGGGAGGTCATGGTTGTTAGACCATAATGAGTCAGCCAAAGACATGAATACCTATGCGTCTGAGATTGTTTGCATGAAGAGTGTGTGGTATGTGTGTGTGTGTAAGGTATTTGGTCTTTGGTTTTATGTTGTCATGCTTCTAATTCCCACTCTTTTGAATTGGGTCAGTGTTGGTTATAGAATCCTGTGTATAGAGTAGTATTTTCCTTAAATGTTAAATTTCTAGTGAAACTTTACCTGGCCTTGTAGTTTTCCTTTTTACTAGTGCCTCCCTCCAGGTACTCAATAAAGATCCCTGAGGTACATGCTCCATTTATTTCTTACTGTATATTTCTTTTTCTTTTTTTCTTGTTTCTTTTCATAGTCCTCCTTTATCTTCCTTTGTAAATGCTGGTATTATAGATGTGTGGCACCACAACTGGCCTCTTTCTTTTTCTTTTTCTTTTTTTTTTTTTTTTTAATGCCTTTAAGACCTGTAGTTATAGATTTTGTTCTTGTTGATATTGGGAATTTGAGCATTATCTTTCTTTTTCTAGTATGAAGAAAATGTTATCAGTTTTATGGATCTTGTCAAACTATCACTTTTCTATAATCATGTGTTTTTTGAATTTTTGTTTTATTAATTTTTTGATTCCTTGGATTTAATTTACCCTTTTCCTATTTTTTTTTAAGTGTAAGCTTTTGTCTGCTAAAAAATTCTTTCTTTATGAGGCTCTCCCTGCATGTGCAAAAGCCCAGGCTTAATGCCTGAGAGCTAAATTGGTAAGCATGCAAGTCCGAGTGGGCAGAAGGTCACGTGCCTTTGATTCTTCTCTCTCTAGAATTAGGTACTCCACCTCTACTTTTTGCAGATGCTTAAAGTAAACTACACTCTCTAGTTGTAGCCATGTGAGTGCTGATTGGGCCTCTGGCTGCTTCTTACCTAGAAGTGACCCTTCTAAAACAGATGAATTTTGGACTTTCAGCAATTTGAACAAATCTCCTAGCAGTTCATACTTGGCTCACAAAAGCAAGTCATGTGACTGTTGACCTAATTTTCTCTTAAAGTTGGTTTTCCTAATTGACTGGGCGAGTGCTGGAGGCATGTCATTTCAGGTCAGATCCTTAAGGCCTGTCAGGTTCTGCTTAGGGAGGATAAAATGTGAGATGAGTGGAAATATAATTAGAAGAACTCTTAGCTAACTGAAAAAATTCTATTCAAAGAGTATTGGCAGATCCACGGAAGCCACAAGTATTTTCATCTGAATGTTGCCTTAGAGGTGCCTGAGGATTGCTAAGAATGCCCATGTACCTGAGTTCCATGCTCTACTCACTGTATTAGAATCAGAGACCAGTTGGGCAATGTTACTTTCAAAATACATTGGTAGAAACTATGATGGGACTTCTAGCTAAAATGATGAGTTGAACTTAGTGTGGTCCCTGAGCTGTCTCACACAAGCTTGTGATCATTGTCTGAATCTCCTTTCAATCTCATATCAGTATTGGTAGCTTGAAATTAGACATGATGGGATTATTTTTATCATAAAAATTGGGCTACAGACTAGTTCATCACTCTGGAGAACAATTACAAGCACAGTATTAGTTAAACTGAATAAGATTGAATAGATGTGACGGTATAAAAGCCTGTAGGAATGAAGAATAGTAGCATGGTTACATATAATGTAAGAAGGTCTAAGGATTTAACTGTCTCCTTGGCATAAGCCAAGAATAAAGTCCTCCATCAGTTTTACCAAACAACAACAACAACAACAACAACAACAACAACAACAACAACAACAGCAGAGTGCTCTCCAACCATGTCTGGACTATTGGGCGTGATAATGGGTACCATGATCTAAAAGATGATTGAACTTTTCTAGAAATGAGCCATCAGCAAATGGGAATAGGCACCGAGTAGTAGTGGTTTAAGAAAAGTCTGGCACAGAGTACTTGGGGTACATGGATAATGAGCAGAGCCTGGATGATGAACAAGAAGGAGAACCATTCTGTAGGCCACATAAAATGGGGTTTATGAAGAAGTGAATGTTGACTGGCCATTTTTGCTTTTTGGAACTTTGAAGAAGTTGAAATTACTCTGAAATTAAATTGATGGCTGGAGATATATAGATCACAGATTGTTAGGTAGCCACTACAAACGGATTTTAGAGAAATTGCTGTAGGTAGGAAGATGGATTAAATTGGTAACTTTTAACTGTGGTTGCACATCAGAATTATCAGAAAATGTCCAAAAAAGGAACTTGAGGTAGTCTGGTATGGGGCACATGCCTTTAACCCTAGCATTCCTGTGTTGGGCAGATCACTGAGTTCAAGGCTAGCCTGGTCTACAAAGTGAGTTCCAGGACAGCCAGGGTTATGGTGAGACCCTGTCACATACCCAAACCAACCAACCAATCAAACAAACAAACAAGAAGCTTGATGTACCTTATAAAGCTGCCTAAATCTGAACCTGTGGACCTGGCATCTGTATGTCTTCACACGGTTTTTCAGGACTTTGTAATGCACAACCAAGCTGGAGAATCATCAGAATGGCTAGATCATAGTTTAAGTATAGCTAGCTACCCAATGGCCTCACTTTGTTTTCCAGGAAAGGACTTTGAATGACCTGATCTGCTTTGTAAATACACAGAAACCTGAAATATATGAGTACGCAGGAAATGCTTAGATGTAGATTTATTAAATCTGAGGACAGAAATTCTCATTCTAGAAACTACTTAAGTGTCTGTATGGTGGTTTAATAATAGATAACAACAAAATAATTGATTTTAAGGTTCCTATTTAAATAAAATGCATTTAAAATCCACGAAACAATAAAGAAAAAGTTTTATTTTTAGGGTTTTATTTCCTGTGTATAGATTGTGAGGGTTTTATTTCCTGTGTATAGATTGTGACAAAATGACATTTGCATGTTTGGGCTTATATTCTTTACAGCTTTCTTTATTGGTTTTAAAATTTGATAGAAAAAACCCACAATAATAACATACACATACCCATGTATACACATGTGTATACACACACACACACACACACACACACACACACACACACACACACACACACACACACATCCCCAGCAAAATGAAGCTCTAGGGTTGGTCTTACAACACAGTGAAAGGGGATGTGAGGCCGATATGTCCTGGAGGTAAACTGCTTTATCATTTATTATTTTCCTCCGTTTAAAAGTAGCTCCTCTATAATTTTCTGTGGTTATAATTTTTTTTTAGAATAAATGAATTATTGGCATACTATACTGAGTGCTTAGAGCAGAGACCCTTGAAAGCACATATAGCTTCTCCCTGAGGGTATTAATATCTGAAATAACAAACTGTGGATTATAGTTGCTTGTAATATGCAGAAAGAGACCCTCCAGCTAGAAGAAACTTAGTGTGCAGAGCTCAGTGCCATTAATAATGGTTTTGATAATTCACAATTCTTTTTCGTGCACTAGTGGACTATAGGGATCATGCCTTTAAGTAATGGATTAATGGGTGCAATCCTTATTCCCCAGGGTGGAGGGGGTGGGTAGGGAAGCTTTTTCCTCCCCCTGAGTTCCTTGTTCTTATTCAAGAACTAAACAGCCCTACCCTTCTTCCAGGATTGGTGCTTTCATGGTGGTATAGCCTTACCCACCTGAGATTTTTCCCGTCTTTCAGGTTGTGGCCCCTGACTGTATTTCTTCAGCTACTCCTGCTCTGTTCTGTTGCCAGCACTGACTTGTCTGCTTCCCTCTTAGCCAGTTCTCTTTTTGCTTTTCTCATTCTGTATCACCTTTGTCTGATCTACTCCTTTGTTCCCTCAGTTTGTCTGTCTGTCTACATCTGTGTATCTGCTTCCTTGATTGACTATTGCTCAGTCTCCTCCTGTCTTTTGGTTTTTCTGTCTCTCACCTGTCTGCCCCTTGGTCTCTGGGGTTTTTTTTGTTTGTTTGTTTTGTTTTTGTTTTTCACGCTCCTTGTATGTCTTTCTGTTTCCGGTGGCCACCTGTCTCCCTCTGTCTTTGTCGTTTTTCCCTGTGTTATTTTCTCTCCTGTGCTCTGCTATAAGATCTCCTTGACTTTCTGCATGCCCTGTGCCCTTGCTTGCTTTCCTTTTCCCCATACCCTTTTTCTTTCTCCTTTTTGCTGATACCTCTGGTGCCTGCACTCACCTTTCCTGTGTTCTCTCACTGGTGAGAGGCATTGCTGAGAAGTACTTCAGGTGCCCAAACTTCAGGCTTGTCCTGGGCGTCAAAGGAATATTAATAGAACTCTTACATTGTGCAAAGTGTTAATGCAAGTTGGTTTTACAGCATTAGATTTTCCTATTTCTTTTGTTGCTCCCTTATATTTGAAAGATGAGTTTTGGGGGTAAAACGTGGATACTGTGTAAAAAATTATCAAGATATTTGGTTGGTGGTGTCCAGTGATTTCAGTCTGAGAAGTTTCATAGAGTATAACCAATGGGATCTATCTATTAAGCTGCTTACACTTAACTGCTTTAAGTAAGTGGAAATGTAAGGCATTTCTTTGAGCTTAGAGTTCCTGTCAAAACTTAGGAAAAACTAGTGTGATTCAGAGAGATAATAAAGCTATGTCCCTGGGCTGGGTCATAATTTTAGAATGGGCAAAGTGGTAAAGTGCTTACCATGGAAGTGTGAGTTTGAATTCCCAGAACCCATATAAAGCTGGACATAGTTGGCTACTCCTGTACAGACTTGTCCCTATTGTATCAGTACAGATTGCATCTTGAGTTACTGTCCGGTCTAGTATGACTTAGTGCTTTTAAATTTACTTCTCTATACAACTTCAGAACCTTTAACTTTATTAGGCACAGATTTTAGTTCTACATATATTAAATTCTTGAGAGCACCATAGATTTTATAGTTACTATTCATTTACACTTTCTGATATCCTTTCTCCTTTTCTGAATTTCTGATTTTCAGCTTGGGATAATCTTCCTTAAAGAGCTGCCCTTTGTAATACTTTGACTGAAGAGCTCATGACAACAGATTCTTTTAGGTTTTTTCTTAAAGCAAAAGAGTAAAATACCTTTTATCTCACCGTCACTTTTTACAGATGCTTTCACCATGAATGTAAGACAAGCTGCCAGCTGGTTTGTGTACACGCCACAGACACTGTCCTACAGCTTTCTGGTGGACAGGCAGCCACTGGTCTTATATTTGCTTCTTTTGCTGTGGATCTTTTGAAAGATGTCCTTTTTGTTTACTTTCTAGCAGATTTGCTATAAGGAGTCTGAATGTATTACTTTTTCTCTCAGCGTGACGCTTACTCAGCCAACCTTTCCCGGCCTCCCAATTCTCTGAGGCATTGCCTCTTCACATTGTGCTTCAGCCCATTCGACTGCCCCTCCTGCTTCTTTCGATAGTTTCTTAAATCTAAGGATTACCTGAAAGTTTCATCACTCATATAATTTTATAAGTAGTTGTGATTTCTAAAGTCATTTTTATTATTGGCTTGTAATTTTACTGGGCTGATTCCTAGGATATATCTGATAAAGGTCTGTTTTCTAGCTCATCGATGGTTACTTCTAGTGGTGTCCTCATATGGTAGGAGAGGTGGGATCCTTATAAAGGATCCAAGTCCCACTTGTGAGGTGTCACCTAAATATTCTCCCAAGCCTCTGTCACCTTGGGAGTTGTTTTACTGACAGATGAACTAGGGAAAGGAGTAATACTCAGACTTGTGTAACATTTAGAGAATAGGAATTTTACTAGAATTTGTTTAGTTATGGAATTCCCCTTTTATTAAAAATGAGTCCCTTTAATTTATAAAATCTGTTATAAAAGCTGGATCTCCTTTTAGATACCTGCTATTTATACGAAGATCTCCTGAACCTGTCCGCTGTTGTCGTTTCTATCTTGTTTTAGGCTTTGTGCTTAGATACCTATCGCATCTTCTTTGCAGCCATAGTTTTGACATGGATGTTAAATCTCTGCTTTATTCTTGATATAGAAAATAATAATTTTTAGAAGTTGAAAACATTTTTTCAGGAGGTCTAGTTATATTACTCAGTTTGTCCTCTCAACGTTTTATTCCACTCAGTGTTCTCTTTATGTATTCTGATTATTCTGCTTGTTAATAACCTGCTGTGCCTCCTGGGACCTTATGCCCCGGGACCCGTCTTTGTTCCGTCTGTTTGAATTTAGCTTTAAAGTTTGGTGTATGAGGTGGTGGGAACCCTGTGGTGGTTGAAAGCAGAGGAGCTCCATCCTTGGCTGTGTGCTGGTAAAGACAGGTACGCTGTTAGCTTCCTTCCTGTGCCCCCGCTGTCGCGCTTCTGAACTTTCTCTAGAGAGACTCGGCCTCTGCATTTGTTTGGGGGTCTGATGGATGTGAACCATTAATGTCTAGTCACTGATGCCCATGTCCTCTCAGAAATCCCATTTTTCTGAATGCTGAGGACCACCCCCAACAGTGACCACTGTTTGTTTTTGCTTATTTGTTTTCTCTTCCTTAGGTCTAGTAGTATCTGTGTATGACTGTTTGTCTCTGCCATAGAGGAGAAAATGGCAGACCCAGTGTTTGCCAAGGAAACCTTCTCTGTTAAACTCAGCTCACAGGAGCCACAGCACCCGTGTTTCTGAGAAGTTGCTTATCTTGGAGTTTAGAAATGAAGTTTAGGGGTTGGGGATTTAGCTCAGTGGTAGAGCGCTTACCTAGGAAGGCAAGGCCCTTTCGGTTCCCAGAAAAAAAAAAAAAAAAAAAAAAAAAAAAAAATGAAGTTTAAAATAAAAATCCTGCATTGTACTATGTTCAAAAATCTGATGGTTAAAGACTTGATTGCTGCATCATTACTGTCTTATTCAGCTTCCCCAGTGCCCCAGTCTCCAGCTCAAGGGAGAATGGCTTGATAATGACCATGAAAAAACTTTGACAAGTTGATAACACTTTGAAAGTTCTTTTTTTCCCTCTAAAAATATAGGCACAAATTGTTCATCTTAAAAATGTTTTATTGATGCCTTTACATTTGTCTCCAAATGTTTACTGACCAAATTTTCTAAGTGACAGTGTTCTCACCTGAACAATTATATATCTGTTTTAAATTATAAGAACAGATGACGGGTAGACTGTACTTGTCCACATTTGGATGTTTGGCAGGCATTTTCTCAAAATAGGAGTAGTAATATACATCTCTCACTTCAAGAAAAACCTATAGTATTGCTGCTAATAATAAAATTCGAGGTTTTAAGTGAAATGTTTTGTTTTGGAATATTTTTATCTGCTACTGTGAGTTTGGTAGTGCACTCATACTTTCCTTGTGACCAATAGTTTTACTGACCAGTGCCGTTGTCTCCCAGAGTTCTGATGTGTAGTTTCAGAATAGAGTAAATGGTTGGGTGTAGTGAGGGCATCTCCCAGGCCGCAGAACTGACATATAGCATAGAGAAGAATAGATTGCACTCAGCTGTCTCTTATGAGAGGCTTCTATGAAAATAGTTACTTTTCATAAAACATGTTAATATGCAGTGTTTTTTGTTTAGTTGTTTCTTTTTATTGCTGTTTTGAGACAGAATTTTGCATCTGACCTGAAATTGTAGATATAGGTCATGACCTTGAACTCCTACTCCTCTTTCCTCTAGTCTTTGGTTTGCCATTTTAAAGGGGTTAATAACTAATGAATTAATCATGAGGATCCTATCTTTATGACTGACCATTTCCTAGTGGCCTCAGATCCTAATACTGTCACATTGGGATTTAGGATTATTTAAGCTGTAACTGTCATTTAAAAAATATTACATAAGCTGGTGTGATGGTATGTACTATAACCCCAGTAGGTCTTGGTAGGAAGAAGGCAAATTCAGGGTTTGTCTAGGCTGTGCAGCAATCTTTGGCCAGCCCAGGCAACTTAACTAGATAGTGTCTCAGACTAACATGTAAAACCTGGTTGAGGCTAGAGAGATGGCTTAGTGGATAAGAACATTTAGTACTTTGCAGAGGACCCAGGTTCAGTTCCCAGGACCCACTTGGCAAGTTACAACCATCCTTAACTCCAGTTCCAGGGGAACTGAGGGAACTGGGCACATATGTGGTATTCATGCATACATGCAGGCAAAACACTTATACACATAAAAAGAAAATAAATCTTTTTTTAAAAAAAGAAGTTGGGAATACAGCTAAATGGTAGAGCACTTTTCAAGCATGCACAAGTCCCTGGGTTCACATTTTCAGTCCTGGCAGGAAATACATTTATGGTAAAATATGTTGACTTTTGGAAGAATTACATAATTCAGTAAATAAATATCCAAATGACAAATATGATATATTATAAAATTGTAGGTGAGGGGTTGGGGATTTAGCTCAATGGTAGAGCGCTTGCCTAGGAAGCGCAAGGCCCTGGGTTCGGTCCCCAGCTCCGAAAAAAAGAACCAAAAAAAAAAAAATAAAAAAATAAAAAAATAAAATTGTAGGTGAATAGAAGATTCATTCAAAATGTAGGCTAAACAAGGGATTTTACCTGCCCTGCCAACAACATACATGTCCTGTACATACACACAATAATAAATACATTTTTAATAAGTGTAATTTATTTGTGCATTATTGTGCTTAGGGAGAAGAGAAGACAGCTACACTAGTTATCAGTAATATTTCCCATAATATTTAGTAAACTTGCTTATTTGTCAAGTTACTATATTGAGCCAGCATTTATTAAATGCCTTTTTTTTTAACTGAATAAACTTTTTTTTTAAATGAACAAGTGGAAGAAATTCAGGGTTTTGGAGGGAGGAATAAGGGAAACAAATATATACAGAGTTACATAAAAAAGCATTTTTCTAAAAGCACAATGATAGTTCAAATTCAATATATACTTATAGATCAGGAATGTTGAGATGGCTATATGAAATCAGTGACTATAGTAAGAGGAGAGTGAATTGATACTCGATTCAGATGTACTTTAGAACTGGTACAAGAGCTGTAGAGATGGCTCAAAGGTTAAGAGCACCGTATGCTCTTTCAGAGGACCCAGGTTTATTTCTCAGCTCATAACTGAAATTCTTGTTCCAGGGAATGTGGTACCCTCACACAGACACATGCTGGGAAAACACAAATGTATATAAAATACAAATAAATGAATTATGTAAAAAGAACTGCATTGAGACACTAATGATTGAGAAGGATAATACCTAAGATGTTAGCTGGTAGGCAGGGAATGGATATATTGGCATTCAAAAGATAAGATTGGAGAGATACTGGGCTCATCTAGTTTGATATTTAAGAAGTATTGGTTCATGTTAGTATCCATGTTGTATTTTGTAGAAATCAGTAGAGCCAAAGTATTTGCATGGTTTATAACAAGGTAAGTGGCTCTGATAGGTCAGAGGTTAAGTGCTAAGGCCTAGGGAAGGAGGTGCTTTTAACCCATTCCTGGACTGTAAAGGAACAAGAAACACTTTTAAAAAATAGTAATAAACATCATTAGATTATATTTCAAGAATTATTAAAAGGAAGAAATGCAGTTGTAATCCACCTGAGCTAGACTGTAATGCTTTAAAGAAAAGCTTGATTAAGGAGAAATAACTGTAGTACACTGGTGTGGAGTAGAGTTCAGAGATGGTTTCAAACTGTGCTGTCTTGAAGTATTTGGTATCTTAGCTTTGACTCTTTCCTTTATCACTTCCCTCTATTTTCATTTTCATTTTTATTTTCTTTTTGAGGCAGAGTTTCTCTGTGTAGTCCTGGCTGCCCTGGAACTCACTCTTAGATTAGGTGGGCCTGGATCTCAAAGATCCACTGCCTCTGCCTTTCCAGTGCTGCTATTAAAGACATGTACCACCACTGCCTAGCTTTCTTTCTTTTTTTTTTTTTAAACATTTATTTATTTTATGTATGTGAGTACACTGTCACTGTCTTCAGTCACTTGAGAAGAGGGCTTCGGATCCCATTACAGATGGTTGTGAGCCACCATGTGGTTGCTGGGAATTGAACTCAGGACCTCTGGAAGAGCAGTCAGTGCTCTTAACTACTGAGCCATCCCTCCAGCCCCTCATTTTTATTTTTAAAATTTATGTGTATGGATGTTTTGCCTGGATGTATGTCTGAGTGCCACATGTGTACCTGGTGCCCAAGGAGGCTAGACGAAGGTGTGGGGAATTGGAGTTACAGTTTCAAGCCACCCTTTGGATGCTGGTGATTAAACCTGCGTCCTTAGGAAGACTGGCCTATGCCCTCTCTGCAGTGCCCCATCCCTTTTGATCTAGATGACTTCTCACTTTGATGCTCAGGCTGGCCTCAAACTCATTAGAATCATCCTACATCAGCCGTCAAGTGTTAGTATTATAGACATGGGCCACCTTTTCTAGCTGGAGCTGTTCTTTTTGATAGGGGTTTATTATAAAATTCTTAAGGAGATAGAGCATGGTAATTGTATATTATCCAATAAAGAAATTGTCATGAAGCAACATTTATAAGTTGGTGATTTAAAATAAGCAGATGTATAACTTAAAAATTCAGGTTTAGCATTTTACTAGATCAATAACTTTCATCTTTGGACCAACTAAATTACTAACATGTCTGATCAATTGAGAGACTTGACTCAGAAACTCAGGGAATGGATCTGGGTCTTCTGTTGAGTTTGAAAACCCAAGACCTACAATATTACTGCCAGGAAACACGATTCTGTGTCACTCAGGAGTTAGGCATTTTAGAAAGTCTCAACCAGTTGACACCACCTATATTAGAATGTTTAAAAGAATTAACCACGCCTGGCAGTGGTGGCGTACACCTTTACCCCCAGCACTCCAGAGGCAGATCTTTGAGTTTAAGGCCAGCCTGGTCTACAGAGCTAGTTTTATGACAGCCAAGGCCACACAAAGAAACCCTGTCTTGAAAAACCTAAAAAACAAAATAAACAGAATGACCAGAGGGAGAAATGATAACGTATTAGATGCCATTTAGATTGAGAGGAGACCCCAATTGTGCTCCCATGTTTGAGAAAACAGATTGTCAGATCTTGGTGTTGTAGATAAATTTATCATTTCATTTTTTTCTTTCTTGGTATTATTTGTTGACTACTGGAGCTGCTGGGTTTGACAAACTGAAGGTAGACTCTGTTAGTTGATCTTGGTCAGTTTAGAATGTCATTTGGGATGGTGTCAGAATAAATCCTGAGGGAGATGAGGGAAGAGATATTCTTGTCTTGTCTTGAGCAAGCATTAGGATCGTTGTTTTTGCCCCTGGTGTGTGAGTCTTAGTTTGACATCATTGTCCTAATATGTAAAATGTGTACTTAAAAACATCGTGTTAGTGTTTACCAAGAGAGTTAAACTAGAAACGTGTGTCTATTATTTTACTTAGTGTCTTGATTTTTAGAAAGGGTGAACTGAAACTATAGAAGGAGATGAATGAAACTGTGCATTGCTGATTAGTATGTGGTAAAATGGCCTGGTACAGATGTAGGCTTAACACAGATGTAATTATATCAGGTTTGTTTTTAACTTGTAAATGCATTGTTTCCTAGGTAAGAAAGCTAAATGCTTAACCATCAGAATACTGGTCCCAAAATAGGGTCCAGACTGTTTTTCAACTTGATACATTTCCTCCTGAAATGTTTCCATTGGGGACTGGAAGAACTGGGATTATTTATAGACTAATGTGCTTTGGACAGGTGTTGTGTTTACATAGATCAGTAGAATTATCAAATGTCCCGAGACCATCCAGTGTCAGAACATTTTATTTTATCGTCACCTTTTGTAATTAAAAGACAAGAACAACTGTGTGGATAGACCAAGGGTATCATTTGGGGAGGGGGGGTTCCTCTCTTTTTTGGATTATATTTTGTTTTTATTTTTGTTTTGTATTGAGATGGAGTCTCACTGTACCGCCTACATCTCAGAGGTCTGCAGCATGTGCTGGTATTAGAGATGTGACCACCATGCCTGGCCTTGTCATGACTTTTTTTTTTTAATTGGATATTTTTTAATTTATTTATATTTCAAATGTTATCCCCTTTCCCAGTTTCCTGTCCATAAACCCTGTCCCCTCCCCATCCCTCTTCTTCTATGAGGGTGTTCCCCCATGTCATAAGGTTTTTAAAGACTATTTTTGTGTCATTGCAAAGAAAATATCAGTTCCAAACATTCTCTTTCCTCTCATACTTTTGGTTTCATATGATAGAAATATTTTAAAGGAACTAACTTGTAGAAATATTTATCATGCATTATTGAGACTCTTGCTTGGTAAAATTCTTTTTTCTCCAACATATTTTTATTAATTTTGGTGGAATTTCATATGGTGTGCCCCAATCTCACTTGTTTCCCATTCCCCTAGGTCCGCCCTTGCACTCCTCAGCCCTCCCAAAATACACTAAGTCCAATTTGTGTTGCTCACTGCAACATGGTCAACTTCCAGTGTCCAGCCTCTTAGGGATAACTGAGTCCTTTCCCCACTCCCCACCCTGCCAGAAGCCCCGTGAAGAGCTACACTTCATCATCTTTATCACAATTTATTCCTTTAAAGATTCCTTTATTTCTTAGATGTACTGTGTTCTGCCTACATGTACCAGAAGAGGGAATCAGATCCCATTACAGATGGTTGTGAGCCACCATGTGGTTGCTGGGAATTAAACTCAGGACCTCTGGAAGAGCAACCAGCGCTCTCTACCTCTGAGCCATCTCTTCAACCCTCTTTATCACAGTTTTTAAAGACTCAACAGCTTCCTCTCTTTATGTCTAAACTGTTTGTTTCTTCTTCTCCTTCCTCTTCCTCTTCCTCCTCCTTCTCTTCTAATTCTTCTTATGGTGGATGGGAGGGATGAGGTTGTCATAGAAGCCTTCAATGTCTCTCATTCTCAGGTGTCTGTAGTCATCAAAATCCTAAATAAACTGTATTGTACTAAAACTGATACTGTGCTAGTTAATATATAACTAGAACTTTGAAACATAAAACATTTAACCTTTGTACCACTTTTTTTATATTTAAAACTGTTGATATATTAATTAGGCAGCTTTAGAATTGATCCTCCAGTTACTACACTAGGACCACGTTGCTGTAAAGGACATGAAATAGACCAAACAAAACTCTTCTAATCTCTCTATCTTCCCTAGTAAGAGTCTGTTTCTGAAACTTTCTTTTCTTCCTTTTCTTTTATTATTTTTTGAAAGCTTTGAGTCTATTTCCATCCAGTGAGGAGATTAGGTACCATAATGTAAAGTGGGTCTTCTTTTCTATGTCTTCATCTCTCTCCATGTATAGTCAAGAGCCATCTAAAATTCTAAATTTTCCATATCTTTCTTTTTTGTAACACATTATTCGAAGAAACAGCTTGTGTCTTGAGACATTGGCCTTTTTGTAGTCTTTTTAAAAATTAATTACTTTATTTATTTACATTCAAAATGTTGCCCTCATTCTTGGTCCCCCCCCCAGAGTTCTTTGCCCATTCTCCCCCTTTTGCTTCTGAGATAGTGCCCCCTCCCAACAATCCACTTCCCTGGAGTATCAAGTCTCTACAGTATTAGGTATATCCTCTCCCACTGAGGCCAGACAAGGCAATCAGTCCTTTGATACTTAAGTGCTGGGGAGGTGGAAGGGCTTCGGACCAGCCTGTGTTTGCTCTTTGGTTGGTGGCTTAGTTTCTAGGAGCTCCCAGGGGTCTGGGTTAGTTGACACTGCTGGTCTTCCTATGGGGTTGCCATCCCCTTCAGCTCCTTCAATCCTTTCCCTAATTCTTTCACTTCAGTCTAGTTGTTGGCTCTGTCTCAGTCAGCTGCTGGTAGGGCCTCTGAGGACAGCCTTACCAGTCTCCTGTCTGTAAACACAATATAGAATAATGTTAGGGACTGGTGCCTGCACATGGGATAGAACCCAAGTTTGGCCAGTCACTGCACATCCTTTCCCTCAGTCTCTGCTCCATTTTTGTCTCTGCATTTCTTTTAGACAGAAACAGTTCTGAGTCAGAAATCGTAAAGGTGGATTGGTGATTCCATCCCTCCACTGGGGCCTGTCTGTCTACTGGAGGTCATCTCTTTAGGTTCCATCAATCCACTGTTAGGCATTTTGGCAAAGGTCTCTCACATTCCCAGGTCTTTGGGACTTTCTAGAGTTTCCCTCCTCCCCCAACTCCCCAACCCCAGAAGCTGCATATTTTCATTCATTCATTCTCCTGGCATTCTGGGCTTCTCTCCTGTCCCCTCCCCCATACCTGATCCTGCCTCTCTTTTCCCTCCTTCTTCCACCCAAGTCTGTCTCTCCCTCTGCCTCCCATGATTATTTTATTCTCCTTTCTAAGTGGGATTGAAGCATCCTCACTTAGGCCTCCCTTCTTGTTAAACTTCTTACGGTCGGTGACTCTTTCACAGTCTTGCATTACATGATTGACAGTCTCTTTGTGCATATTCTCTGTGATCATTAGTTCTCATCAGTCCTTTTTTTAAAAAAAAAAGATTTATTTTTTACATCATAGGTATGGTGTATTGGAAGTATGTATATGTGTGGACACAAGTGCCTGAGGAGGCCAGAAGAGGGTGTCAGATTCCCTGGAGCTAGAGGTACAGGTAGTTGTGAGACACTCAAAGTGGGTACTGTGAACTAAACTCAGGTCCTCTGCAAGAGCAGTAAGTGTTCTCTTTCTATCTCTTCAGTCACCCTGGCTGCCTACCCACCCGCCTGCCTGCCTGCCTGCCTGCTTCCCTTCCTTCCTTTCAGATCATCATATAATTCTTATTTTACCTTTATTTCTATAAAGATGGAGAGGACTATGGGTTCTCTCTGAGACTACCTGCATCTGTTCTTAGTCTACCAAGTTAGCAGTTTCAGATTTGTTCCCAACAATTACACCAAAGAGAAATAAGAATGATGAACTTGGTCATCTAAAGCATTAAAGTATGGTGACAGAGATTTCCCGAGACAGACACTGAAAGAAAAGAAAACCAAATGTAACATGAGGAGAAAGGCTACAGCGACCTTGGAAGGAGATCAAAGAAGAGCTAAAGAAACAAACCAACCCTGATTTTATTTACCTACTTTATTTATCTTTCTCAAGGACTTGAAGTGGAACCAGATGTTAGATACAGTAAATACAACATCTTTCTGCTAATGTGAACTGCCTCCTGGTAGCCCCACATTCAAAAGAACCAGTGACTGTGGGCGAATTCTGGAAGCCCTTTCAGTGGTTTCTCTCAGTCGTTTGTCACAGTAAGGGCGAACTTGATGGCGAAAGAAAGTGCATAAAGTCTTTGGGTGATTCTGGGTAAGGATCCCAAAAGATAGCCCGAGACTAGAAACCTAGGGTGCTGACTGGATGCTTCATTTCATAACCATACTTACTTTTGCTGTTAGTTTACTATAATACAAACTTACAGGAAAATAGAAGACACACATTAAAAACATGGACTTGCATGTAGAACAACCCAGAGAACTCAGAAAATTATGATGAATGGGTGGGATCTAGTGTAATACAAATGCCTCAACACTGTTTGGTTATATTAATTAGAAATTTACCTTTTTCTTTCTTTGAGCTTGAAGTGCAGATGAAATACAGTGGCCAGGGATCAGTATAATTGACTGGTCTGGCTCAGTAAGTGCTAGACTAGAGATTAGGGTTCTGCAGTCATATTAGTTGGTAGGCTTCCCTGGGAAGCACCTACAGTGAGTTTTGGTGTTTTGGAAATGAACATGCAGGAATGTGGTCAAGAGCTGTGAGTGGTCAAAACTGTGAAATGCATGCAGCCTAGGGTCCATTATCTTAGCAATAAAGATGTTATTCTGTGACCATAAAGTGACCCTGATTCAAACTGAATGAGCCACTTACCTTGACTACTCAGGGAATGTTGTGGCTCCTCTCAGTAATGTCTGTTAGAGTGCAGATACACACTTCAGTCAGAAGTACATATTGTCAGACAGACGGTGTCTGTTCTGTATTTAATAGTTCAAGTCTATTGAAAACTCATTAAATAGTGTTTCAAAATGGTTTTAAACAGATTTGAGTATTACATTATGGTTCTCTCTAGACATTTAACTTGTTTAGACTTAAGAAAAATTGATTTCCAATTAACACCAGATTTCATAAGAAAGAAAATATTAGCTAAACAATTCCATCAAGTAGCATGTATTCCAAACAAAACCAGGCACATCTGTTAATTCTGTTGGGAAGACAAGACTGGGCTTGATCCTATTACTATTTTTTTTTTAAACTAGAATAGTTTTGAGTTTAATAAGTCAGTGAAATATAAGTAGGAGTAAAATCCTTTTGAGTCTTTAATTAAGCATTGCTTAGAATTTTATTTCAAGTATACTTTTTAAAGGATTTATTTATTATTTTGGAATGGTATCGGGCCAGCCCATATCATTAGAGAAGCCCATACCACATAGAGAAGTCCAGGCTAGCCAAAACTACATAGTGAGACCTTATTTTAATTTTTTAAATTTATTTTTATGTGTGAGTGTTTTACCTGCATTTACATATATGCATCATTTGCATATATTTCTGAGAAATACTTGGTGCATGAGGAGTTCTGAAGAGGGCATCAGATACCCTAGAACTAGATGGTTGTGATCTGACAGGTGGATTTGGGAGTTTAACCAAGGTCCTCTGCAAGACAAGTACTTTTAACACTGGACCATCTTTCCTGCCCCGTCAAGTATGTTTTAAGTACCTTTATTAAATAGTACCACTACACAGAACTTAAAAGTACAGTTCCTGCCCCCATCTCTTTCTGCTTCTGTCTCTCTCCATCTCTGTCTCTCTGTCTCTATCTGTGTGTGTGTCTCTTCTCCGTGTCTGTCTGTCTGTCTCAGAGTCTTACTCCATTTTATAGAGTCTCACCTGCCTCTGCCTCCCAGTGCTGGAATCAAAGGCATGTGCCACCACACACATGCCATCATGCATGTGTCTTTTAATAGCAGAAATACTTGTGAGAAATGTATCATCAGGTGATAGAATTGTGCAGATTATTATAAGAGTACTTACATAAGCAAGGAGGACATAGGCTAGTTACTTAATGTAGTCTCTTGATAAAATGAAAAACCCTGATGATTTAGTGAGTCAAGCACTGAGTGTGGGACATGAACTTGTATCTCCAGAGCTCATGTGGAGTTGGATGCAGTCAGTGTTCCTATAATCCAGTGTTCCTGTGGCAGGTGAGATGGCAGGCAGAGACAGAATGGGTGGAACAGCAGGAGATCCTGTCTCAAAACAGGGAGAAGACAAAGGCAAGGTCCAACACCTGAGATTATTCTACGATGCATGAGCACACATGCACTCAGTGTGTGCTCACAGAGATATAAACAACACTCGAGGAAAGTTTTATAGTAAACTTTTACAAGTAGGAAGGCACTCAAATAATGGTAAAAGGTATAGTGCAATAAATGCATAAACTAGTAACATATTACCATCAGTGACTATATATTGTGCACAATTCTGGTCTATGCCTTCACATGTTATATAGGCAATCTGTTTACATACCACTACCACTAACATAAATGATATGATGTGCCTGGATATTATGTTGGCTTCATTGTCCCTGGGTGATAGTTTTTCAGCTTCATTATAATGTGAAGAAGGGTTGACCATGGTATATGTGGCCCATCACTGAACAAAGCCTTAATATGTAGTGAATGACTGGTTTGTGGATGGATGATCACTACATTTAATCTTTTATAGCTAGATCTAACAATGGCATCTGATTACTGAAGCATTCTCTTAACTTGGATTCTTCATTTTCTACATTTGTAATATGATAATTAAGACTTTTTAATAATTTGGAACCACAACAGTTTTAAAAACAGACTTTTTTTTCAACACTGTTTTCTGTGTAGCCCTGGTTGTCCTGGAACTTGATTTGTAGACCAGGTTGGCCTCAAACTCACAGAGATCCACCTATTTCCACCTCCCAAATGGAATTAAAGTTGTGTACTACCATGCCCAGGAAAAACAGATCTGAAAATAGGAATAAATGATAGATTTTGTTCAGAATTGTTTTATTATGTACCCCCATTGAAATGTTAAAATCTTTATTATAATAAAAATACTGCAAAGGGCTCTAAAGACCATTTAGTTTTAATTCCATCCCTTACATGAAAACTTAAGTATTTCCTGGATGGATGTGATCACATGCTGTTATTTTCACATCTGCCCATTACATAGCCTTCCAGTCCAAGTGCTGATGCGACAGGAGACATCAAGGATTTAGAAATGGGCAGCGCAGACACTTGCTTTATCTTCGTAGAGCCTAAAACCTAATGGTGACTTTTTCTTCCTGTTTGAGATAAGAGTCTCACTACATTTCAGGTCCACTTAGAACTCACTGTGGATACCAGGTAAGATTCAGACTTGTAAACCTCTACCCCCATCTCTGCTGTGCTAGTTTCCCAGGCACTGTACACCACACGTACTCTCAAGGTCGGACTTTAAGTTACTGTGTGTGCATTACGCTGAGGGGAGTGCATGGGTAGAGGACCACTCTGGGATTGGTTTTCTCCTTCTGTCTTTATGTGAGTTTCAGGGATGAAACTCTTGCATGTCAAGCACCTTCACTCACTGAGCATATTATCTCTCTGGTTTCAGCAGTGGCTTTTAAATGCATCCTTCTGTAAAGAAGGAATGTAGGGATTTTTGTTCCTTTGTAACCTTTCAGACTAGGTTTTTGTTGTTGTTGTTGTTGTTTTTAAATGTAGCCCTGGTTGTCCTAGAACTCCCTGTTGATCAGGCTGGCCTTGAATTCAGAGATCCACTTGCCTCTGCTTCCTGCACTGGTTCAGAACCAGAGTTTTAATAGGAGAACTTCATATAATATATCAGAGTCAGAGAGTGTTGCCTTAAGATATATGTGTTTTAACTGACATTTGAAGGATGAATTAGCTAGGAATAGCGGGAAGATTTTCATGATTAAAAAAAAAAGTGTAAGTGAGGATCTGGAGTTGGGAACATGGCACACTAAAGACCTCATACAGTTCCAGTGGGAAAGCATCTGTCCTTTTCTGCAGGACGCTAGCTTGGGTCTGAGTGTTGAGAAATAAGGAACCCTTTAAGGTTGAAGCTGGGAGCACCTCTAGTGATGCTCTCTTCTGTAAGTGATGTAGAGGAGGCAGACAGCAGCACAGTGGAAACAGAGAAGAAAACCTAGGAGTACCACGAGACATCTGGGCCTCCTGTAAGCAAAGAGGAGATAATGAGGTATTGTACATGCAAAGGCAATAAGCAGTAAACATTGGAGCTATTCAATACTGCAAGCTGATAAGGCAGAGGAAAATTTGAACTGTCTAGACCTAACCAGGTGTTTTGTAAAACAAAGTATTTGACTTAAATTACTTTGCCCTTTTGTTTCATTCCCCTCTCTGCCCCTTTTTTGTTAGGAATTAGCATCTTAAAATTATAGTCAGATACACTAATACTGTAGTTGCTTGACTTTTGACGAGCTTTTATACTTTTAAGTAAACATAACAGTAAGATTGAGCTTTTGTTTCTTACAATTTATGGATTTTAACCTATGTAGAAGTTGTGCTCCTATTTGCACAACAGAGACAGCTCTGAGTTATCCCTTTGTAGTTGCACACATCTGCACACAATCCCATCAGCCACCGAGGTTGTTCATCACTAGTTTTGTACGAATAACGTCGAGCAGAGGAGTACAATATCTAATTCCAATTCTTGCACCTTTCGTACAGCTTAACTCCTTTGAGGTTTGAATGGGAGCTTACAGCAGTAACTCAGCGTGTGTAGTCGTCACAGTATCCCATTGATCCACTTACCCGCTGAAGGACATTCGGTTGTTTTGAGTTTTCAGTGGTTGTGAATAAGGCTACTTTAAACATTTATATGCGTGTCTTTATATGAATTAATCTTATTTCCCTGGATAGTCAGGCATGAGAATGCTTGGTCATTTGTTGAGTAGATGTTTAGTAGGTTTTGTTGTTGTTTCTAATCAGAGTCTCACTGTGTAAATGCTACCAGGCCCACAGCTATTTAGACCAGGCTGGCCTTGAACTCAAGGAGATCAACTACTCTGACTCTCAAGTGCTGAATTAAAGGTGTTCTCATCCATGAGCTCAGGAAAGCCACCCTTTGCTGCCCCGTGGCAGTGAGCTGAGCGCTCTGGTCTGCTGCTGATCACTTGTCCCAGGCACCATAGCCCAGCGAAGCATTGCACTACTCCTCTTAGGATTTCAGCAGTCTGGAGCAGTGCTTTCTGGGGTAAATGAATGCTTTTAAACAGTTCAAGAAAACTTAGACAGTTTCAGGCTATACAATGTTTTAATTAAAAAAAAAATCCTTAAAGTCTGTCTAGGACTCTCTGGTTAAGAGTACATTGTGGTGGTGTCTTTGATTTTGTGTGTTTAATTTTTTTTGGATACTCATTTGCATAGGTTTTGTCTTTTTCCAAAGAATTCATATTCTTTTGCTTACTTGAAATCATATTAATGCTCTATATCTTATTACCTACTTTTTAAAAACTTGGATGCTTTCTAAACATTAAGCAAAAGATCTGATTTTATGGAAGAGTCAGTGAAGGTAAGAATCTCAGCCCTTTGTACTTGAGTACGCCCTTCCATTTTGTATTTTATTAACTTAAGATCAATCAATGAAGCAAAAAGTAGGATTAAGTACCTTCTCTTCTCAAATTAAGGGCAATCTTGGTTGGAACAACTATGTTCTGTTTTAGGCCTTATCAGATATAAATACATGCTCACACATCAGTCTTCTACAAAGAATCTGGGAGCCAGGGGTTATATAGTCCTGCGTCTCTGGCAGAAGTTGTCTAACCATGGACATTAAGCTCTTAATTTGAACTTCTCTACACACAAACAGATTCACTTGGTGACAGAAACTTAACCCAGAGGTAGATATCAATTCTTCTGCATGGATTCAGGTTTGGCAGTAAGGTGTGCTCTTTTACTGAAAAGCTGAATGACCAGGTAAAATGAAGGTCACTGAAAGGTTAATATGGCAGCACATAGAATGGAGGATGAATGAGTGCGAACAGCAAGCAGGAAAGAACATGTCCACTCTGTCCCTAGCAGCGTGGTCGGTGAAGCGCCTTCAGAGAAAGCGTGTCGATAGTCTGCGGTGAGGTGGGTCCTTACCCCATTGAACCCTGTCTGGTCTGGGTGGCTCTGTCACTTCACCAGCAGTGTCTTCAGGCACCTTTGCTGTCAGTCCTTTGCGTCAGTGCTCGTTACACTCGCAGGGGTTTCCTCCATGTTGTCAGCTCCTGAACATTCTCCTTGCTCTTTCTTAGTTACACATTTAGTGAGATGGTAGCTGAAACACAGCATCACAGACTCACTAACTTAAACAATATACATTTATCTGTCACAGCATCACAGACTCACTAACTTAAACAATATACATTTATCTGTCACAGTTTTGGATGCTGAAGTCCAAGATCTCAGGGTACCAGAAGTGGCTGGGTTCCTAAGTCTCTCTTCTTGGTTATGTCGTCACATGACATGTCCTTGGTTTGTGCCAGCAGAGAGTAATTTTATTTTTCCTGTTTTCTAATGTGAGTTCTACCCTTTTGATCTTACCCAAACCCAATTAATTGCAAAGGCCCCACTTCTGAATCATATATTGGGGTTTGGAGTTCAACAATTGAATCTTTGGTGGGCAAGGCCCCAGCACTTTTAGGCATTCTGTACCATGAGGCTCAGTGTCTTTACCTTCTACTAGTCATAATGACTTTCTAAAATTGCTTCAGACTTTATTATTAGTCTAGCCTAGTCTCATTCCTCTTAGTTCTTCCTACTCACATCCTTCAGTCTCTCCTTCATACCTCAACTGCAATGTCATGTCCTCTGCAAGACTTGCCTGAACTCTTCATTATGGGTTAGCGCCTTTGGGCATGTGTTCTCCTGTCCTGCGCTTTTCTTCCATTACTAAAAGCTCTTCTGATTACTTACTTAGTGTCTGTTTTCTCTTAAAGTACAGGGATTGAGTTTGTTTTCTCAATCACTGTGTCCCTAGTCAGCAGGGCCGTGCCTGGCACATAACCAGCATTTGTGGGTAGGAGGAAGCCTGTTATTATTTGCTTGTGTATACTAATCATTCATGTGTACAAAGCTTCTCCTCACATGGATATGATTTCCAAAATGGAATAGATGATCTTCCACACTGTTTATAATGTGCTGGCAATATAATATCCATTATTCTTGCAAGAAATATAATATTTATCTCTCTAGTAACCATATAACACTTATCAAAGGATTTATGAATGAGTTTGGAGAAGGAGCTCCATCCATTTCAATATAAGATTCATTTTCCAATCCTCAGCGATGCCATTTTATGTTTAATATTTGTAAATATTAATATTGTTTTGATGTAGTACATTCTAATAATTGTGTTAGCTCAGTGTAAAAGAAATTTTAATATTTAAAACATAGTAAAAAAGTTTTGGTATTTAAATTTTAATTCATATGAATATTTAATACCCAGGAAATATGATGGTATGTTCAGTAAATGACTAAATGTAAAAATATATTAACATAAAATTTGTAATCTAAATAGAGTGGAAATATAAGTTCAAGAAGACAATATATATGGATTTTAGTTCTAAAGGATTGTTTTCATGTGTCTGGCAAGTGCTATGGGTGTTTATGCAGTACTGACTGTTGACACAAGGCCTTAGGCTTGCATGGCAAGTACTCTGCTGCGGATCTGTGTCCCTAGTCCTTTTATTTATGTACTTGAAAGTAACAGTGAATTTTGGTAATAGTGGTGAAATTACTGTGGCATTTAAAGTCCATTATATCTTTTCTCACAGTGTTATTTTAATCACAATCCAACAGAAATTACATTGTTGCTAACTACTTAAATGTGTTAAAAATCCTTTGTCTTCGCTTAGAAATGTGGAAAATATATTCAGAAATCTTTTAGGGGTTACAAGAGTAAAAAACTTGTGAACGTCACTTGGCTCACCAGCTCATTTTACTGTCAAGTGACGCCGTTTGGGATATATTTGTCAATATTTTCACATGGGATACTTGTTCATTTAGCAGACATTAGGCACATTTATTAACATAATTAATACTTTACATTGTATTAAAGCTACTACAGATGAGAGTAATTTCATTTGTTACATATCACTAGTATGATTTCAAAGACTTTTTGGTCTGTGTTCTGCCAAGAATATTTAAAACCACATTTGGTTAAAACTTTATGTGATAAAACCTCAAAGACAGACTCAGCTCAGAGATTCCTGTTTAGAGCCACAGAAGCCAGGCAGAATTCAGATCGGATTGCACAAATTAGCAATTTAAATTATGGAATAAAAAAGTTGAAAATAAGAATTTTTGAGATTACCTATTCAAATTCTACCCTTTTAAAGAGAGAATATAGAGAATTATTAAATGCTTAGGCAATGGGCAACAAAGACTGTTGTGAAAAATATTGATTTTACCTGTAAAACAGCTCTTAATTTGCAGCAAAGAGAGGATTTATTCTGTGTGGTTACATTGAGAAAAGAAACAGATAAACGGTTCGTTGACAACAGGCCGGTTACCTGCACCCCAGCCCAGCCCTGGAGAGCGGCTTGTGAACTGCTCCACTCCTCATGATATTTTCTGTGCTGTGCCTGATTGGTCTTCCCTAGTGCTCATTTAGAAAACGTATCTGCTCATAATTACCCCTCTGTGGTAATCATTTTTCTCAAAAAGAAAGCTAGTCTTCTTGAAGTCCTGCCTGGTCAGGCCCCGCTTGCCTCCTAGCTTCCACAAGCATTGTGGTTCCCTGGTCTCCTCACAAACTCATCTCTCAGATTCATTTCATCATCTCTTACCCTTTGCTGCTCCAGTGACTGACTAAATATACTGCAGATTTCGTCTCTGAGGACACTTCTTTAGAGACCCCCATGTCTCTCTCCAGTCCTTTTAGACTTGATGTAGTCTCACTCCTGGAGCTCTTTTAGTTTGTTTTTCTCTTTTTTCTTTTCTTCAAAAATCAATATTAACATCACTTGGCATCTTTCCCCTAAGTAGGCTGTACTCTCTGAGAGCAGAATTAATACAGTTTGCTCATCACACCCACCACATTGCTTGGTGTGTAGGAGGGACCTAGTATTGTTGAATGAATAACTCCCAGTCTATTCCCATTTCTACTACACCAGTGATTTTAGAGTAACATTTTTATCTTTGGAATCTTATTTGCAATATGCTTTTTATAATTTATCCTCCCATCTGTGGATGTAGTGTAGTTCCTGGGAAAAAATAGAATTTCAAGTTAGTTATTTCTAGTTTAAAATTTCACACTCTTAAAAACTCCAACTAGTTTTCTTAAAAGCATGAAACCAGTAACACTAAGTATTCTTCCTATTTTTGATCGTCATATAAAATTTTTAAAGCTTTCTCATAAGAATAAACTAAGAGATTACATGTAAACTACAATGAAAATGCAGAGGTAGTCATGGTGACATTAAAGTTAATGCCTCCAGAAGGAGTATTCTCTAGAGTACTGACCTTGGAGACTTCCTCAGGACTGCATTGTTAGTGTAACCCTGGACAGCAATAGCCCAAGTACCCTTCACTAGTTTAGTAAAGCTTTCTTGCTGTAAAACAGTTTTTCAGCCTCACACATTTGGAGCCATTGTTTGCAAGGGCAGGGAAAGATTGCTGTCTTAGACACTGAAGGATATTTTGGCAGTATTCTTGGCTTCTACCCATTAGAATATAGAAATTAGAATATAGAAACCTGTTAAGTCAATTGTGACAACCAAAAAGTTCTCTAGAAAGCAGATCTTCCACTACTGAGAATAATACCTTTAGTACACACACACACACACACACACACACACAGAGAGAGAGAGAGAGAGAGAGAGAGAGAGAGAGGCAGACAGACAGACACACACACAGAGAGAAAGACAGACAGACAGACACAGAGAGAGAGAGAGAGAGAGAGAGAGAGAGAGAGAGAGAGAGAGAGAGAGAGAGAGCAAGCAAGTGCAGGAGGTGAGCGCCGAGAAGGCTCTGCAGATAAAGATGATCACTTCCAACCAGTGAGCCTGACTTGGGTTCTTGAAACCCCTATGATACAAGGAAAGAACCAACTCCCTAAGTTGTATTCGCCAGTTCCAGCTTGCTTCAGAGATCCTTTTTCTGTCTCCTAGGCACTGTGGTAAAAAGCAAAATAAATTGTCATAATATTAATATAATTTCAACATCTACATTTCAGAAATAATATATGGAGCACATGCTGGTAATATGTGTGACAACAGACTTAAATGATGGAGGCAAAGTCCTTAGCCTAGGTATCTCACAAATCTGGAAATTAGGACTGTTCTTTGTATAAGAATATCATGAAACACCAGAAAGGAAATGGAATTCACAGAAGCTGTGAGTTGTGGTTGAGAGGTTTGGTGTTGATCTAGCTAACCCAGGTACTGCATTAAAAGAGTAAATGATATCTCTTTGGTATAAAATTAAAGTATTCCTTAGAGTGGTTGCAAAGCACTTGATTTCTGAGCAGCGGTAGTTGTTTGCCTTGATTGAAATTCTTAGAGAGCATGGCTGGCTGGGTGAAACATTGTTTGTCACCCACCATTGTGAAGTAGGTATAAGACAATTGTAGAAATGTAGAAATCAGGTTCTCTATATCAGCATAATTGACTGCTTAACACAGAGGAATGCTCTCTGAATTTTTATCAGTTCTCAATTTTTTTTGCACACTTCACTTTTTCCTGTTTTGTTAATGCTAATCAGCAAAAGATATATTGTTATGTCTTACCAAGATTTGTACTTTTTTCATGCTAGCTCTCTTTGAATTAAGCTTAGGGCTTATGTGTTTGTGTTGGGGGGAGGGCATGATTAATTATCAAGCTTAGGACACATTTGACTCATTTTATTAAGTCTGCTCAGGCTGCTATTACAGAAGGTCACAGGCTAGATGGTATAAGAAAAAGACATTTATTATCTCATCATTCTAAAGGATCAAAGATGAAGATCAAAATACCACAAGGGTTGGATTCTGGTGAAGCTTCTTGGCTTCAAGAAACAATCCTTAGCATTGCCTTTCCACTGTGTGTTGGGGGAAGGAGAGAGTTCTCCAGTGCTGCCTCCTCCTCCTTTTTTAATTGGATATTTTTTATTTACACTTCAAATGTTATTCCCTTTCTCCATTTCCCATCCATAAGCCCCCATCCCCTCTCCCTCCCCAGCCACTTCCCTTCCCGCCTCCCCACCCTGACATTCCCCTACACTGGGGGGGTCCAGCCTTGGCAGAACCAAGGGCCTCTCCTCCCATTGGTGCCCAACAAGACCATCCTCTGCTACATAAGCAGCTGGAGCCATGAGTTTGTCCATGTTTACCCTTTGGATTATGCTTTAGTCCCTGGGAGCTCTGGTTAGTTGGCATTGTTGTTCTTATGGGATTGCAAGCCCCTTCAGCTCCTTTAGTCCTTTCTCTAATTCCTCCAACAGGAACCCCATTCTCAGTTCAACGGTTTGTTGCTAGCATTCGCCCCTGTATTTGACACACTCTGGCTGAGCCTCTCAGGAGACAGCTATATCAGGTTCCTATCAGCATACACTTCTTGACTTCATCAATACTGTCTGGGTTTGGTGGCTGTATATATATGGGCTGGATCCCCAGATTGGGCAGGCTCTGAATGGCCATTCCTTCAGTCTCTGCTCCAAACTTGTCTCCATATCCCCTCCTATGAATATTTTTGTTCCTCCTTTTAAGAAGGCCTGAAGTGTCTGCACTTTGATTGTCCTTCTTCTTGAGCTTCAGTGTGGTTTGTGGATTGTATATCTTGGATAATCTGAGCTTTTGGGCTAATATCCACTTATCAGTGAGTGCATACCATGTTTACTTTTTTTGTAATTGGGTTACCTCACTTACGATGATATTTTCTAGTTTCATCCATTTGCCTATAAACTTTACGAAGTCATTGTTTTTGATAGCGGAGTAGTAATTCATTGTGTAGATGTACCACATTTTCTGTATCCATTCCTCTGTTGAAGGGCATCTGGGTTTTTTCCAGTTTCTGGCTATTATAAATAAGGCTACTACATGAAACTCAAGAAGGATGACCAAAATGTGAATGCTTCGTTCCTTCTTTAAAAGGGGAACAAGAATACCCTTGGGAGGGAATAGGGAGGCAAAGTTTAGAACAGAGGCTGAAGGAACACCCATTCAGAGCCTGCCCCACATGTGGCCCATACATATACAGCCACCAAACTAGATAAGATGGATGAAGCAAAGAAGTGCAGGCCGGATGGATGAAGCAAAGAAGTGCAGGCCGACAGGAACCGGATGTAGATCTCTCCTGAGAGATAAGCCAGAATACAGCAAATACCTAGGCAAATGCCAGGAGCAAACCACTGAACTGAGAATAGGACCCCCGTTGAAGGATTGAGAGAAAGGACTGAAAGAGCTTGAAGGGGCTTGAGACCCCATATGAACAACAATGTCAACCAACCAGAGCTTCCAGGGACTGGGCCACTACCCAAAGACAATACATGGGCTGATCCTGGGCTCCAACTGCATAGGTAGCAATGAATAGCCTAGTATGGGTACCAGTGGAAGAAGAAGCCCTTGGTCCTGCCAAGACTGAACCCCCCAGTGAATGTGATTGTTGGGGGGAGGGCAGTAATGGGAGGATGGGGAGGGGAACACTCATATAAAAGGGGAGGGACAGGGGTTAGGGGGATGTTGGCCTGGAGGCTGGGAAAGGGAATAACAATTGAGATGTAAATAAGAAATACCCAATTTAATAAAGATGGAGGGAAAAAAAAGAATGTTTGCAAAATAAAAAAAAAAAATAAGGCTCCTATGAACATAGTGGAGCATGTGTCTTTGTGGTATGTTGGAGGATCCTTTGGGTATATTCCCAGGAGTGGTATAGCTGGGTCCTAAGGTAGTGCAATGTCCAATTTTCTGAGAAACATCCAGATTGATTTCCAGAGTGATTGTACCAGCTTGCAATCCCACCAACAATGGAGGAGTGTTCCTCTTTCTCCACATCCTCGCCAATATCTGTTGTCACCTCAGTTTTTTATCTTAGCCATTCTGACTGGTATGAGGTAGAATCTCAGGGTTGTTTTGATTTGCATTTCCCTTATGACTAAGGATGTTGAACATTTCTTTAGGTGCTTCTCAGTCATTAGGTACTCCTCCATTTTTTAATAGGGTTATTTGGCTCTCTGGAGTCTAAGTTCTTGAGTTCTTTGTATATATTGGATATTAGCCCTGTATCAGATGTGGGATTGGTAAAGATCTTTTCCCAATCTGTTGGTTGCCGGTTTGTCCTAATGACAGTGTCCTTTGCCTTTCAGAAGCTTTGCAGTTTTATGAGGTCCCATTTGTCAATTCTTAATCTTGGAGCATAAGCCATTGGTGTTTTGTTCAGGAAACTTTCTCCAGTGCCCATGTGTTTAAGGCTCTTCCCCACTTTTTCTTCTATTAGTTTCAGTGCATCTGGTCTTATGTGGAGGTCCGTGATCCACTTAGACTTAAGCTTCGTACAGGGCTATAAAAATGGATCAATTTGCATTCTTCTACATGCTGACCTCCAGTTGAACCAGCACCATTTGTTGAAAATTATTATCTTTCTTTCCAGTGGATGGTTTTAGCTCCTTTTTCAAGGATCAAGCAACCATAGGTGTGTGGGTTCATCTCTGGGTCTTCAATTCTATTCCATTGATCTACCTGTCTGTCTCTGTACCATTACCATACAGGTTTTATCACTATTGCTCTGTAATACTGCTTGAGATCAGGGATGATGATTCCCCCAGAAGTTCTTTTATTGTTGAGTATAGTTTTCGCTATCCTGGGTTTTTTTGTTATTCCAAATGAATTTGCAAATTGCTTTTTCTAACTCTATGAAGAATTGAGTTGGAATTTTGATGGGGATTACATTGAATCTGTAGATTGCTTTGGCCTTTTTTACTTTATTTTTTTTTTTAAATTAGATATCTTGTGTATTTATTTAGGGGTTTTGTTGTGTTTGGTTTTTTTTTTTTTTCCCCCCCGGAGCTGGGGACCGAACCCAGGGCCTTGCGCTCACTAGGCAAGCGCTCTACCGCTGAGCTAAATCCCCAACTTCCTTTTTTACTTTATTAATCCTGGCAATCTATGAGCATGGGAAGTCTTTCCATCTTCTGAGATCTTCAATTTCTTTCTTCAGAGACTTGAAGTTCTTACCATACAGATCTTTCACTTGCTTGGTTAGAGCCACACCAAGGTATTTTATGTTATTTGTGACTATTGTGAAGGGTATCATTTCCCTAATTTTTTTTCTCGGCCTGTTTATCCTTTGAGTAGAGGAAGGCTACTGATTTGTTTGAGTTAATTTTATATCCAACCACATTGCTGAAGTTGTTTATCAGGTTTAGGAGTTCATTGGTGGAATTTTTGGGGTCACTTAAATATACTAACATATCATCTGCAAATAGTGATATTTTGACTTCTTCCTTTCCAGTTTGTATCCCTGCGACCACCTTTTGTTATCTGAATGCTCTGGCTAGGACTTCAAGTACTATATTGAATAGGTAGGGAGAGAGTGGGCAGCCTTCTCTAGTCTCTGATTTTAGTGGGATTGCTTCAAGTTTCTCTCCATTTAGTTTGATGTTGGCTACTGGTTTGCTGTATATTGCTTTTACCATGTTTAGGTATGGGCCTTGACTTCCTGATCTTTCTAATACTTTTAAATGAAGGTGTTTTGAATTTTTGTCAAATGCTTTCTCAGCACTTAATGAGATGATCATGTGGTCTTTTTTTCTTTGAGTTTTACATAGTGGATTATGTTGATAGATTTCTGTATATTGAACCATTCCTGCATTCTTGGGATGAAGCCTACTTGATCATGATGGATGATCGTTTTGATGTGTTCTTGGATTCGGTTTGTGAGGATTTTATTGAGTATTTTTGAGTCGATATTCGTAAGGGAAATTGGTTTGAAGTTCTCTTTCTTTGTTGGGTCTTTGTGTGGTTTAGGTATAAGAGTGATTGTGGCTTCATAGAAGGAATTGGGTAGTGCTCCTTCTGTTTATATTTTGTGGAATAGTTCGGACAGTATTGATGTGAGGTCTTCTATGAAGGTCTGATAGAATTCTGCACTAAACTCATCTGGTCCTGGGCTTTTTTTGGTTGGGAGACTTTTAATAACTGCTTCTATTTCTTTAGGAGTTAAGGTTTCTTCTAGTCCTAGGGCTGAGGAGATAGCTGCCAGGTTAAGAGTGCGTACTTCTCTTGGAGAGCACCTGATTGCTGGATAAGTGGAGTAAGAAGATGATGAACCATACGTAGGTGCTTTGGTCCTGGGCCTCTTACCTTTTTTGTTTAAGGCCTGTCAGACAATATTGGAGGACAGCTTTAGAAAGAATGGAAAAGCTTCAGATTATGCAGGCTCTTTGGGGGCTTTATCTACCAAGGCATAGTGATATCTCTCAGTCCTAGGAGAGCCTTCTCCCCACCTCAGCCCCTCTTTTTAGCAATAATAAAATTAAGAACACTCAGTTGACATCCACAGATTTCTGCTTCCTCTTTCCAGTTCTCCTTGGTCTATTACAAAAATGCCCAACTCAGCAGCAGGCACATTCTGCTATTGGTCAGGACACCCTGATTCATGGGAAAACTGTGTTTGTCATTCCCACCATTGATTTGGACCACACAACCCATCCAGGCTTCAGCCAGAGCATCAGCAGTTACTCCTGTGGCCATTCGGGAGAGAGTACAAACTTGTGTTCATAGTCCTTGTTAATGAGTTTCTGATGGTTGGTGGCTGGGAAGGAGATACTCAGCCTTATCTGACATAACTGACCCCCTTAGAGGCGTATAACTAACTGGACCCATATCTCTTCTTGTTCATTATTAAAAAATGATGAGTGATAGCTGTACAGATAACATTCTTTGTGCAGATTCCTTTAGAGTGTTTTTTCTATGAGTAGAATTGAGCATACTGAACATTTTGATAACTACTGCCAAACTATCTTCTTATAGAGACTACAGATTCACATAGCTATCAACAGGGTGCGAGAGTGTTGATTTACCCTTATCATTGCCAAAGCGATATTACTATTTTAAAATCACTCCCAATCTGACGGTGAGATTTCATTTTATATTTTTTTAGATCTTGAATTTATTTGGAATTTTGATGTTGAATCTCTTCAATTTTTTTCGGGGGGGGTGGCTGCTTGTCATTTTTCTATGAAGTGCTTTAATTGGCAGATTTTATTAAGAAATTAAAAATCATTTTACCATTGACTTATAAACATTTTTTAAAATAAATCTTGCATGGGTGTTGGGGATCTGAACTCAAGTGTTCTTACTTGCCAAACCATTTCCCCACTCTGAGTGTAAATTTTGAATATAAATCTTTTATCAAATGCTGCACATATAAAATTCCCTCTCCTGCTTCTTTTTTGACTGCACTTATGGCATTTTTAAAATGAGATACTTCATTTTGTAGACATGTTAATCATTTATTTATGATTTCCGTATTTTGTGTAGTATAATCTATTCTTTTATGTGCAAGTCTGTTTGGGTCTATGTTCTGTCATTTCCTAACCTTCGACCAGTGGTTTGCCTCCACTTCCTGTATGTAGCAAGTCTTTGGAATCCAAGAGGACAGCGGCAGCAGTGTTCATTGAGTTCTTCTGCACAGCTGACCTGGTTATTGTTACTTCCGGTGTCTCTTCTTGGCTCTCAGCTCTGACTTCCCTGGGTTGCTGAAGTCTTACTGTATTCTGTTCCGATTTGTGGCCTTTAAGTTGTATGTGAGTAGAGGTAACAAACTGCTGTACTTTAGAATAGCCATTGAAGTAAACAAGCAGAATGTTCACAATTAATGCATAGGCAGATGTTTTTGTTTCCAAGTTCTTGGCAATATGTTACACAGTTGATGTTCCTGAATATGTAACTTCTATATAAACTTTAATGTGTTTAAGATTATTGTTAAGAATAGAAGCTAGATTTAAGTTTCCTTGCTGGACTTTGCTACGTTCATTCATTGTAATGTTAGTAGAAAAGTGCAGAAAGTATAACCGAGCCCCTCTCTGCTCTGGTGATTTCTTTAACAATAGGTAGTAAAATTAAAATGAAAAATATAGGAAAATAATTTATTGCTCTTATTTTCAATTAGCTGGAGCAAAATGCTATTCCAAGCATAGCATCTGTCACCATGGAATTTCCTTAACTCAGGGTCAGCTTCCTTAAAAAGCTGGGGTGGGCTTTATGCTTTGAGAAGAAGATGATTCTCAGTGGCCTTGAGCAGCTAGCCTTTGTTATACCTTAATTGCTACGTTTACATGAGAACATAAAGTAGCCGTGTATTTCTGAAGAATCAATACAACATTCCAGAGTATATGCTTAGACTTAAGTTAAATGAATGGATTCAGTAACCTTTTAAAAAGTTCTTTTATAGCACCAGTGGAAGGGGAAGCCCTGGGTCCTGCTAAGACTGAACCCCCAGTGAACTAGACTGTGGGGGGGGAGGGGGATGTTTGCCCGGAAACCGGGAAAGGGAATAACACTCGAAATGTATATAAGAAATACTCAAGTTAATAAAAAAAAAAAAAAAGTTCTTTTATTGTATTTATTATTGGGGGGGGCACTTGCCACCATGTAGAGAGCTTGGAAGAGTCTGTTCTCTCTCTACTTGGTACCACAGGAACTATCAGTCTTGGTGGCCAGCACCTCTGCCCACTGAGGCATCTCACTGATCAGATATGACTGGCAATCCTTTAAAACTGTCAGGCCCTTTTATCTCTCTTTAAAGTATTTCTAGTGCTGTGTGTGTGTGTGTGTGTGTGTGTGTGTGTGTGTGTGTGTGTGTGCGCGCGCGCGCGCGCGCGTGTATGTGTTAGATGCATTGTGTTTCCTAGGGAAATACAATTTCATTAGTTTTTACCCAGGTTGAATATTTAAATGTTTCTGGGATTGCACTAACATTCTAAGGGTCTTGGGGATGGAAAGGAGCCTATTCTTTTTCTATAGATCGTAAGTTAAGGTACTATTCTAGGTCCAAACATGGAAAGTTTCTGTATTTTGGTTAGCATCCAGGAAGTCTAGTCAAATCTCACATGGAAAAAAAAAATGGTCTTGGATGCCCCTGAAGCTCTTCATTTTGCATTTCCACATGGTTTGTTGGTCTAGGACGAAACTCACAAAGTAGATCCAGCCTACAGAAAGTCATAGAACATTGGCCCACCTGATGTTTAAAAATACCTAGATTTATGCTACAGATATTTATGATCCCAGAAGACAGAATGCTCTGACAAGCCATATGGACACACAAAGTGACTAGGTGGTATTTCTAGGAATCACCCTCTGACCTGAAGGTGTCAGCTGTCATCACCCACTGAACAGGTGACTTGTTTGAGTCATTATGTTACTAGGATCCTTCTGACCAACACTGTGGACCGTCAGACCACACCACCTTCTCTGTACGGCTAAAATAAAAACAAGTGAATACTGACATAATATAAAATAAATCTAACCAATTTTTCTGGAAACACTCTGCACTTTCTTTTCTTCATGTCTTCACTGTATTTTTTTCTTCTTTGAAACATTTAATTTTCCTTTTGATTAAGTGAATTCTACTCAGTTTAACTGCCAGCCCTTGAACCTTCTTGATAACTGCCTCCCTCTTATGAAGTCTTAGAGCATTTCTCTAATTTCTCGATGTGGTGACCTTTATTATAGCAGTAGTGCGCCTGCATTGCCCTCTTCCCACTCCAGGTACTTATTTGTATAGACATCTACTTGGAGTTTGGAAGACTAAGAAAACGAGTCTTATCTTTGACCTACTTTGTCCAGTTGACCTTCTGTCCTAAAATTGAATGTTTTTTCTTGCTTTTCAGTTACAGATGAGGATACAGTTAAGAGATATTTTGCCAAGTTTGAAGAAAAGTTTTTCCAAACCTGTGAAAAGGAACTTGCCAAAATCAACACATTTTATTCAGGTGAGTAGTCACACAGAGAAGACACATTCTGTGGTGCCCTCAGACTTGTTCAGTGTCGTTCGAAGCTACCTTATGCTAGCTTCTGCTGCAATGATGGGTTTGTTTGGATGGATTAAGGACGTGTCTGGCACTTTCGTGCCTACACTTTTATATAAAGTTACCTAGGTCCCCTTACAGTTAGAAGACCTTCAGAGTTATAGACTTGATTTTACCTTTTTATAAGTTTTTATTGCTACCTCCAGATTATTGCTTAGGTTAACTTTATGTCCTTTCATTGGCTAACACACTATCTGCATCTCTTTATAGTACTGGTCCCCAGAGTGTCATCTGCACAGTGCTATTGGAGTTTGAGAAAAAAGTATTAACTTGTATTTTCGTATGTGCAGCTTGTTTATAAGTTTGTGTTTACTGTACTGTAGAGATTAGTAAGGTGATGTCCTTATAGTGGATTGCCTAGAACACTGCCTTAGGCATCACAGATCTTGTGGAGCCTAGACGATAATTAGATAGTTTTGTGGGTACAGTATCAAATCTGTGAGTTAGATTCTCAGAGATTTCATCCTGTATTCCCTCGTACTTTGCGGAATTTACCCCTTCCTGCTATGAATCACCTACTGGACGTAATGATCAATAATGAATTTCTACTCTTGGCAAAGACTTTGGACATACCTTTTAAAGACTTAGTACTATCATACTCATTAACAAACAAACAAAAACAACACCCCCTGTCCCCCTTGTGTGGGTTAGTCCAGGGATGACTACTCTTTTTCAAAGGATGAGTTTTTTCCTCCTATCTTGTATACAGTTTTTGGAATCATCTTACTCAGATGATCTCAGCAGCCTCCAGATGGGCCTGATTGTTCTTTTTATGGCACAGTGGGAGATTGGATGGAGAGGTGCCAAAACCCTAAAAGGCTAGATCCAACATTCTTTTAGGTGCCATTGTTTTTCAACATCAGCACTGCTGTGTCTTCTGCAAAATGGATTTTTGAGCATCTGTTATCTATGGAGTTTGATACTCCTATGTATTTGCTACTCCTGAACTCTTGGTTGCTCCCTGAGAATGGAGATGTCCATCTCCCATTTAAAGCTTTATCTCAACTTTCTGCATAACCTTGGTGACTTAATTACCTGTGTGGACAGTCTGCTTTGGGTTCCACTCTACTTTGACTTATTTCTCTCTTGGCCATACTTGGCCAGAATTGTTCTCCTCCACATTAATAAATCTCAGTGAAGCTTCTATGACCATATGTCCCAGGATGTTTGAAAGCCTGAAATGGATAGGTCTGCAAGAAAGAATTGTGCAGAAAGAATTGCAGTGTCCCGAGGACACATGTGACTTCCTGTTTCAAGGTAGATGGTTCAAGGAAGAACCAGCCACGGAATCAGAGAGAAGGACAGCTATTGTGGGAGGTCTCTGTGGTTTGAATCTTAACTGCCTCTCACAAACTCGTTCCTGAGGAGGGGTGCTGTCTTGAGTGGCTAAGGAACCTTCAGGATCATGGTGGATCATGGACAGCAGAGCAGGCCGCTGGGGTGTTTTTGATGGTCAGTCTTGGCCCTTGGTTGTAGTCTACTTTCTCTACTTCCTGCTCCGGGTGACGTGAACAGTCTCCACCTCACACTGCTCTGCCACCCCTCCCACTGCTGGGCTCAAATCTGAGCCCCTGAGCAAGACAGATCTTACCTCCTGCTTCTGTCTGGTATTTTGGTTACCATGATGCAGGAGGAAGAGAATTGGAAAGAGTGGGTCTACATTAGGACAATGCTGTTAGGTAAGATCTAAGGCTGTAAATGAAAAGCATGTGAGGTCAGGTCTACTAATGTTTTTCATTCACTGTGATGTTTTTAGGAGGGCTCCCTGATCGAATCTAAATTGGTAGTTTGTGTTACAACAGTATTTCTTAGTTTACAGAGAAAAATAAATATCTCCTCTTAGTAATAAAAAAATTTATAGAAAAAAATCTACTTTATGACTAAGCATGCAAATATACAGATGTTCTCTTTTTTGTTGTTGGTTTTTTTGTTTTTCAAGACAGGGTTTCTCTGTGTAGTCCTGGCAATCCTGGAACTTGCTCTGTAGACTCAGAGATATGTCTGCCTCGGCCAGGATTAAGGGGAGCACCACTGCACCCTGCTACACCTTCATGGTTCATGAGTACTTAAACGTACCCATGAGCATGAATACACACGTTTTTAATCGAACAGCACTGTATCTGCTTTTAATCTATTTTGTTTTTATACTTTTCTTTTTCTGATTGATTTTTAAGATGCTGATTATTGTCTACTAAATTGTGTGTGTGTGTCTGTGTGTCTGTGCGTCTGTGTGTCTGTATGTCTGTGTTTTAAGATAAGGTATCACTGTGCAGTTCTGACTGACCTAGAACTTGCTATTACATAGACCAGGCTGGCCTTGAACTCACAAGTTTGGACTAACTTGACCTTCAGAGTGTTGGAATTAAAGGCATATACTAACACAACCAGCCCAAATTGGCTTTGAACGCTGGTCTTGACCCATGTTGTGTTGCAAGATTCAGTTTAAAACGTGATATCTTTGAGTAGGTCAATTTTCAAAAGTTATTTTGGGTTAGCTATTATTAAATTTTTTTGGACGCTGTGGGTTAATGACTTATCTGTGTGTATTGGCAGGGCCATTGGGGTACAAATTGATAGTTACTGACTGAATTTTTGCCAGGTCAGGAAATGGTAAGTAATATGAAAACATGGTTGGCAGAAATAGAATTTGGCAGTTGTTGGAGACAGTATCACTTTCCTCCCTATTTAGCAGCTTCCCGCACTACAGATTGTCTTATAGACTCCGGTCCTCAGAGACTCAAGTAACTGGTGAGTTTTGTTAAGAATTGAGAGGAAATCTCACTATTTACCCAAGGATCCGTCCTCCTGACTGGAGCTTTCCAGTGCTGGGCACAGTAGTGTATGGCACCCAGTTGAGCTCATTTTTATCAGCTCACCTTCATCCACTTAGATCTTACCAATTACTTAATACCTGAAAGTGGTCAGCCTTTAAGTGACAATGAGCCATGATCCAAACCTTCCAGTACCTCCCAGTTTTGTGTCTAATCATATCAAAAAGACAAAAATAAATGTGCTAGTTCCATCAACTGATTGCACTTTGAAATTTTTAACCTTAAGTTTTTGTTTTAGTTTACTTTTAAGAATTAAAAAAATGATTTAACCTTCCTAAGCCGACATATACTTGCTTATAAAATAAATTAATTCTACTTGTTAAAAGTAAGAAGCCATTTTCAATTGAAAACCTGACATAAATTATTTTCTTATTTCTTATTGTATGTTTTTGTTTAATTTTAAAAGGGCAATTATTTATATTTATAGAAAAAGGTTTCCGCAATTGAAAGACCATGGGTAAAGAGGGAAGTTTTAAAAGAGGGACCTCAATTTCCTAGATAAACACAAATATGAATATCTTCAGTAAAATACTTGCAAGCCAAATTCACCAGGACATTTAAAAGTTCATGCATGATCAAGTTAGTTTCGTTTCAGGAATGCAAGGATGTTTCAGTATAAGTAGAATTAAGAGCCCCAAATCACATGATCATTTCAATAAATGTAGAAAAAAATCCTTTGATAAACTTAAACATCCATCCCTTCCTTATAAAAACCCTGAATAAAACAAAGTAGCAATAGAAGGATCATACCCCAGCACAATGAAGGTGGCATACGGCGGACCTGTACATAGCCAATATAGTAAATGGGGACAAACTGAGCATTTTCTCTAAGTGAGAGGTGGGTATCTCTTATTCAGTGTGGTGCTTGGACTCTTAGCCAGACCTTTAAGACACGAGAAAGTAAACAGGATGCAAAAAGAAAATGAAGTCAAATTGTCCTTGTTTGAAGATGATATAGTCCTACACTGGAAAGACTTTAAAGACTCTACCAGAATTCTTGGTTTGATAAATAGAGCAAAGTAGCAAGATATAAAGAAAGCATTGAAAAGGTAGCTATTGTATAGCCAGTAGTGAGCTCACTTAAAAAGAGCCGGGGATACAGTCCCTTCATAGTTAACCTCACATCAGAGAGGGTGGGAGAAGAGGGGGTGTGAATGTGAGAACAGGACAGGCATAAGCTTACTGCACACGCTGAAGCTCTGCAGTGAAACTCTGAAACCCCAAAGAAAGAACAAGACAAGATGGACATTCTCTTATGTTCATGAGGTAGCAGAATTATTACTGTTACTAGCAGGTCAGACTTGCCAAAGCAGTCTTTACACCCAGTGCAATGCTATCAAAAGTCTAATGCCATTCTTCACAGAAATAGAAAAACAATTGTAAACTTATGTGAAATACAAAAGACACCTGTAACCAGAATTTTGGCTACGTTGAGGGTTCCTTTTTCTTCCCCCCTTCTCCACCTCTCTTCTTTTCTTTCAACCACCCCACTCCCAACTACTTGTTGCTGATGGGGGATATTGAGTTCCTTGAAGCAAATTTGATCTTCATTATCAGGATATCTAATTATTATTATTATTATTTCTCCTCCTCCTTCTCCTCTTCTTCCTCTTCCTCCTCTCCTTCCTCCTCTTCCTCCTCTTCTTCCTCTTCTTCTTCTTCCTCCTCCTCCTCTTCCTCTTCTTTCTCTTTTTCCTCCTGCTTTCTTTTCTGTGCGTGGCTACTTAACAAATCACAATCCATAGCATCCAACTACCAACCAGCCAACAGCTCCCCAGCTCCTGTTGTAGTATAGTATTTATGTAGCCTCTGAAGATTCCCCAGAATTCCAAACATCACACACTCCCAAAAACTATCTGCAGCTGGCAAAGTCATGCCCCTGCTAGAATACAAGGCAAAACATAGTCATCAGCTGTGGACAATATGAAACAGCCCCATATCCCATACCTGGGATTAAAATGAAAACATTCTTATAATATTTCTGTGTTTTTTTTTTTTTCGGAGCTGGGGACCGAACCCAGGGCCTTGCGCTTGCTAGGCAAGTGCTCTACCGCTGAGCTAAATCCCCAACCCCAATTTCTGTGTTTTTAAGGAAACGAAAACTCTCACTAGACCCCAGTATACAAAGCCATCAGAGCGAAAACAGCAACCTATAACGTTAGGTAAGGTAACTGAGCTGCAATGATCAAATGAGATAGCACAAAAATTGATGGAGAAAATGTTCAGCAGCTTCAGCCACCAGTGAAATGGAAATTAAAACTAAATTTAGATTGCATTTTACTCCATTCAGAATATCATCAAGAAAACAACAAGTGTTGGTGAGGATGCTTAGCTAATATGGAAATTAGAATGGAGGTCTATCAGTAAAACTTAAAACTGTGTGATCCAGCTATAACATTTCTGGATATATACCTAAAACAGTCAAGTTAGCTTACACAGATACCTGCATGTACATGTTTACTGAGGTACTACACACCAGAGTTACAGTCATCCTGGGTGTCCATCAGCCCATGAAATGTGATGCATATGGTAGGTTATTCACAAGAGAAGACTGCTCAGACATGGGGTTAAAACAATGGAAAGTCCTTTTTAGTCAGCCAGCAGCTATAATAGGTGTTTGGGATCCCTGTGTGGCCCTGAACCTTTCTCACGGTGAGCCTTTAAACACAAAAACCGTGTTCTGGGCTGATATACTTCAGTTAACAAGGATAGTTAGCTAGAAACAGAACTATAGAAGCCAAGAAGTACATTTTGAGACTTTACCAGAAGGGGTTTTATTACTGTGAAGAGACACCATGACCGATGCAACTCAGAAAGGCAAACATTTCATTGGAGCTGGCTTACAGTTTCAAAGGTTTAGTCCATTATCAGTATGGTAGGAAGCATGGTAGCGTGCAGGCAAACACAGTGCTAGAAGAGCCGAGAATTTACCTCTTGATCTGAGGTTAGCCAGGAGGAGACTAGATTCCACAGTCTTTGAGCATAGGAAACCTCAAAACCCACTCTAACAGAGGCATACTTCTTCCAACGAGGCCATATGTATCCAATAAGGACACCTCCTAATAGTGCCACTCCCTATGGGCCAAGCATTCAAACACATGAGTCTGTGGGGGCCATAGCTATTCACACCAACATTTAGATGTGGATGGAACAGGCCTTTGTGTAAGTGTTGGCAGGTGGTGCTGTCTGCGTGCTGAGGTTACAGCCTGAGTGACACACTCCATCGTGGAGTCATTGTGCTGAGGTCTCACAGCCTACTAAAGTTGGGCCCCATTACAATACACAAACACAGTGCGTTTAGGTCTTTTGGTATTTAAGGTGTGCAGTACCAAGTGTTCAGAGCCCAAATGAAAGCAGTATAAAAATTGCATATAATGCAATAAGAGTAACTGTATTAATGATTATAGTGGCCCAATGTAAGTTTCCCTTGCATTTAGAAAATTCAGTGAAGTCTTTACACTAAATTAGTGAGATAGTAACATTGCAAAGCTGGTAAACAATAAAAATAGTCTAAGATACTAGTTATATTTTATATATTTTAAAGGATTAATCTTTAATTTTTACAACAATGTAATTGTTTTGTCATTCTAGCAAAAACTAAGTTCATTGGAGTAAATACATATTGATTTTTATTAGCTGGTTACAGGGGTGGTTTAATTGATCCTGTATATTATTGGAAACTTACCAATGTAACGACCTGCTCCTAAGTATCTAGGTGGGCCCAGTGGTAGTGGGGATTGTGCCTGGGTCAAGAGTAGTCTTTACCTGGTGAGTGGTTGTGCTGCCAAGAGTGTGGTTGAATGTTTGCATTATTGGGTATGCACGTGCGTACCAGGAGCTAGGAGCTGTATTGATTTGTTTCAGTGAAGGTGCTGTGTCTAGAAGAGCAGCTGCTCTGGGACAAAACACTTGGTTAACAGTAAAATCTGTATTTCCCAAGTTATCCAACTCTCTACAAAGTCAAATGTAACCTTAAGTGACAGTGTACATAGGCATCACCACCCTTTGTCTTTCAGCTGTGTGATTGTGGCACCTTTAAAGTTTTATTGTGATATTGGGAAGCTATGGGACCTGACACTTAGCTCCCTGTACCGCATTTTCTTACTTCTGGATCACAATCAGGCTGGAAATCTTACTTGTAGCCTAATGTCTATATGGTTGCCCGTTTTGGGACTGAGAAGGGCCATAGGGTGAGTCGGTAGGCCAACTGTGTGCTGTGAGCTAAACCTGGATATGTACTTGATGGTTTGAACATTGGTTTGACTGTTAAATCACAGTAGTGTTTGTGTCGGTTCATTGTTATCAAAGGCATAGTTCTAAGACAGCCCTCAAGCACAGAATTCCTGCTATAAGATTTTTTTTTCAGGAATAATCAAGGTTCCAAATTATTTTTTTATTTAGTAATGATGATTATTCCAGATTAGTCTAACCTTGTTAGGTGAGTCCTTAAAAGGGACTGAGCTAACCCTGGGGGGTGTGGTGGGGGGATAGAAAGTAAAGAAGGACTTGACTCAAGAGTTTCTCCATTGGTGACTTTGAAGATGTAGAGAGGTTAGAGAGGTCTCTAGGGGTTAAAAGCAACCCTCCAGTGACCTTCAACAGAGAAGTGGTGATCTCAGTCTTATGGCTACAAAGAACTAAATTCATCTACATCCCAGTGAGTATAAAAGAGGAACACAAACTCTAGATGGCCCTGAGCTACATGGAGCTATATCATGCTTGGTTCATTCAAGTAACTAAGTTTGTAGTGATTCGTTATATAGTAATACAAAACTAATACAAAAGCCAGTGCCTGTAATTCTAGAAATGTCTGGAAGTTTCCTTTTCCTCAAAGGCACAGTCATCCTAGAAGATGGCCACTAGGCCTTTTGAGGAAGGATTGGGAAAAGGTGTATCATGTTTTACATTGGGAATGGCAAGAGCAGTCAACTGCTGTGTTTCAGTCAGGGGTCTAATTGTGTGTGAATCAGCTCTGGGTCTGAAAACACGTGCTCAGTTGACTAAACCAGCTGTCACTAGACTGTGCAGAGAGCAAGCTATATTCTAATAGTTTGCCCATTGTTCCATTCCTAAGAAAAACCTTGTTCAATTAACCACAGCTAAAAATCTTGTGGCTGAATCTTTCTAGTTAGTGCTTCATCCAGTTGCCTTTTATGATAAGCATGGCCACTTTGATTTTGGTGGTTAAACGCTACCACCTCGCCCTTCTATTCCAGAGTCATTTTGTTGCCACTGAAATCAAAGAACCATGATGGGTTCATGACTGTGCCTATTCTGTGGTAGAAAGCAGACTCAGAGCTCTTCACCGACACAGGTGCTTTCCTCAGTGACTTACTTCCTACTGAAGGGATTTTTCTGGGCCTCCTGGGAGAGAATGTAGTTGGTTTTAGAGATGGAGAGAATGATCTCTGGGATCTGTTTATAGATCCCAGATCAATTGAACTTTAAGAATGGATTAAGTCAATTTGGAAAGAGCAGTGAAACCCGATTTTAGTTTTAGTATAGTTTAAAATCATCAGACAAACATGAAAAATAAATTATCAAGCATATGAAAATGAAAGTCAGGTGGTTAAGAACAGAGATGAATTTTGGAAGCATCCAATAGAAATAGCTTCTGAGAAACAATCATGCAAAGGAAGCAGCAGTACTAGAGAATACAGAAAGACTGAATACTACACTGTAGCATGTATAATAGTCTCGGGGCAAAGAAGGCTGGACTCTGAGAGGATGGGTCATAGAGAATTTCTTTTTATCATTATTGTCTACTCACCACTATTTGCCAAGTGCTAACTCTGCTCCATGGCATTTTTACAGTTCATTTAATCTTTACAAGTACTTTTTAGGAGAGTTGTTATATCTTTACTTCACCTGTGAAAGGCTTGCAAGAGTTGAAATAAACTGAACTAAAATTATAAGAGTGATAGCAAAGAGTTTAACATAAATCTGCCTAATTCCATACACTAAATTATGACCTTAGAATGTAATTTTAACAAGTAATTGACCTTCCTATCAACTGATACTGCATCTGTGAATCAACCAATACATTTAGGAAAACAATCAGGAGAGCAAAAGGCATAGCTCAGCGGTAGAGCATTTGAGTGGCATGTATGAGACCATGGGGTCCATCCTTAGCACAGCAGATTGTGTGGGGTGTGTGTATGTGTAGAGACCTACATAGCCCCCACCCTGATTTTGTTCCCTGGAAAAATTGAATCTATATTGAGCATGTACCTACAGTTTTTTAATGTCATTCTCTAAACAATACACTATAACAAGCATTTACATTGTATTAATATTGCAAGTTAGAACTTAAACATTTTTCCCACTCATGATACCTTTTTTTCGTTTTTTTTATTAGATATATTTCTTTACTTACATTTCAAATGTTATTCCCTTTCCCGGCTTCCTATTCATCCCCATCCCTTCCCCCTTCCCCATACGGTTATTCCCCCCATACTGCTCCCACCCCATATTCTCCTGCACTGGGGTCCAACCTTGGTAGAACCAAGGGCTTCCCCTTCCACTGGTGCCCCAACAAGGCTATTCTCTGCTACATATGCAGTTGGAGCCCTGGGTCAGTCCATGTATAGTTTTTCAGTAGTGGTTTAGTCCCTGGAAGCTCTGGTTGGTTGGCATTGTTGTTCTTATGGGGTTGCAAGCTCCTTCAACTCTTTCAATCCTTCCTCTAATTCCCACCTCCAAAGGGGGTCCTGTTCTCAGTTCAGTGGTTTGTCTGTATTGGACATGCTCTGGATATGTCTCTCAGAAGAGATCTATATCCGGTCCCTGTCAGCATATATTTTCTAGCTTCATCAATCTTATCTAGTTTTGGTGGCTGTATATATATGGGCCACATGTGGGGCAGGCTCTGAATGGCTGTTCCTTGAGTCAGTGCTCTAAACTTTGGTTCCATATCTCCTCCTATGGATATTTTTTTTCCCTTTTAAGAAGGAGTGGGAGCATCTCCACATTATGGACATCCTTCTTCTTGAGCTTCCTGTGCTCTGTGGATTACATCTTGGGTAGTTCCAGCTTTTGGGCTAATATCAACTTATCAGTGAGTGCATACCAAGTGTCTTTTTTCTGTGATTGGGTTACCTCACTCAGGATGATATTTTCTAGTTCATTCCATTTGCCTATGAATTTCATGAAGTCATTGCTTTTGATAGCTGAGTAGTATTCCATTGTGTAGATGTACCACATTTTCTGTATCCATTCCTCTGTTGAAGGGCATCTGGGTTCTTTCCAGCTTCTGGCTATTATAAATAAGGCTGCTATGAACATAGTGGAGCATGTGTCTTTGTTGTATGTTGGGGCATCTTTTTGGTATATGCCCCAAATTTTTACTCAACTTAAGATATGTAAAATAGGATGGCAGATAACACATTTACTGGTAATAAATAATAAATAGATTTTAAAACAATACTTTGATTCATTTTACCACTTGTTAAGGATGAATACTGATTTGTATACTAATGATAAGTGTGCTTACTTAACTGTTTCTAATTAATTGAATCTTGGCTCATTCTCTGATACTGTAGGAAATAGAGCAGCCTTAAAATTTTTCAGCACTTATCAACAGTTTATAATTGTCTTTAATGATAATTTATAGTGACTTTATAATTGTCAACAATGACAATGACTTGTTTCACATTAAATGTGTAATAAACAATGGTATAAGGGCTATCTTAGAAATTGTTAGAAATTTTTCTTAATCTCAAACCGAAATCAATTTAATGATATTTTAAAAATATGAATTCTTCCAGCCTAGTCTACATAAGGAACTCTAGGACAGCCAAGACTACATGGAGAAAGTCCCTGTTTCAAAAAAATAGCAAATGTCTGTCTATCTCTGTCTTAAAACAAAAAGAAAGAAAGAAAGAAGAAAGATAGAAAGAGAAAACAAAGACAAAAATAAAACAAAAAACCCAATAAGTCAAAAATACTAAAACAAAGCAAAACAAAAAAAGCACACAAGAAAACATGGAGTCTGTTTTGTGTTAGCATGGGGCCAGGGGTTGATACATTCTCTATTGGAAAAAACTGATTTCCCTTTTCCTAGTATCAATTGCAAATGGCTTCTGATTTGAGGGTAGGACTTTGTATCTATCTCTTCTTATTGTGTTGAACAACATAGTTTTTTTTATAATCAAAATTTAAAGATAAGAATTCTTGAAACTGTCTCCAGACATTTCAGACCATCAGTTATAACTCTTACGTTTAGATTGTTTAGATTGTTAGATTGTTGTTTCAGTTAAACACTTCAAGATATTTTCTGTAAATGCCTCTAAAGAAACTCTAAAAAACTTTTTATTGATTCTTTGTGAATTTCACATTATATACCCCAATCCCACTTGTCTCTCAGTCCCTCCATATGAACCCTCCACCCTTCCAACCCCCCCTTCTCCAGGAAGAAATCAAAAAATTACAAAACAAGCAAGAAATATCTCATATGGAAGCTGGGATATGTCACACAGTATGCCCTTTTGTCCACAGTTGCAAATGTTCATTCTAGTGAGTCATTGGTCTGGTTCGAGGCCTCTGGCTTCTGCTATACAATCTATCAATACTGGATCCTCGCTGGGACTCCTCAGGTGGCCTGTTGTTGCCCTGGGTCATGGAGAGCCTGCAGCTTTGGATCTACAGGACTGCCCCTTCACAGGCTCCAGCAGCTCATAGATGGAGTAGATGTTGGAGTGGACCAACCCAGAGCCCTGGATCTGGGCCTGCATGAAAGCTGAGCTGATCAGACCACCAGCTCTACTGCACCCATCCCACCAGGGCCACCTCTTCCTCTTTGCTTAGGTGAGGGACTGGCAAACTCTCCCACACCCATGCCATCAGGGCCACTTCTGCACGACACAGGCAGGGGCCAGGTCCAGCTCTCCCGTAGTCACGCCATTAGGGTAAGCTTAGCTTACTCAGCATTAGGACAGCAACATGGCTCCAGGCAGCAGCCCAGACTACTGGCATCTACATGGAACTTTGGTGATAAAATAGGCCATAGACATTGATACAGACCCCTGCTGTGGCAAGGCCATGGACCCAGACATGGCCCTCTGTGGCAACATGGGCCCAGACATCACCATGGTCTCAGTTAGTAGCACAGCCTCCTCCCATCAGGCTGTTCTTCACCACTGTTTCTGCCTCTCTTCATAGTGCACAACCTTTTCTCTTTCTCTCCCATCTCTCCATCACACACTTGCTCATTGGCCTCTGGCTAGCTTCTGTCCATCCAGGCTGCATTGTAGCCTCAAGTGCATATATTCCTAAAGGATCTTTTCTTTTTTACTTATTCACTTTACATCCTACTCACTGACTCCCTCCCAGTTACCCTCTCCCACAATTCTTCCCCCACCCCTCACCCCTTCTCCTGAGTGGGTGGGGGCCCCCAGGTATTCCCCCACCCTGACACTTCAGGTCTCTATGAGGCTAGGCACTTCTCCCACTAAAGCCAGACAAGGCAGCTCAGCTTGAAGAACATAGCCCACGTACAGGCAACAGCTTTTAAGACAGCTCCTACCCCGCACCCCCAGTTCCAGTTGTTCAGGACCCACATGAAGACCACATTGCACATCTGCTACATATATTCGGGGGAGACCTAGGTCCAGCCCACATATATTCTTTGGTTAGTGGTTCAGACTCTGAAAGCCCTAAAGGTCCAGGTTTGTTGGCTCTGTTGGTCTTCCTTTGGAGTTCCAGTACCCTCTTGGATCCAAAATCCTTCCTCCCATTCTTCCATAAGAGTCCCCAACCTCCATCCACTGTTAGGCTGTGGGTATCTGCATCTGTCTGAGTCAGCTGCTGGGTGGAGCCTGAATATACACTGTTTTGATACTTAAATGATACTTAGAGGGATGGTGGCAGGAAAATGCCCAAAGTCTCTCCTGTACTGACTCGGCTGTGTTCAAGGAGCAGGGAGCCTGTGTACATTCACAGAAACGACACTGTGCTTCCTAATACAAGTAGTCTTGGTTCGTGGCTGAGCAGATGTGTGTACTCACGATCAAGGCTCAGATGAAGCTGTGTACTGCACCCTGGATGAGCACTGTCAGCTCACTACTGGTTGTTGTCTTGTTTGACTTTGAGTTAAATTTTGGTCATTACGTGTTCAGAAAGCTTTGCTGTTGCCAGATGTTTTGAAAACCTCATATTCAACTCCATAATACCACCTGGTTATGACCCAGAGTTTAAAAGGCTGTATAAATCTAAGTAACCGAAAGGTAATTTGAAGTATTTCTGCATTTGTGTAGGTCACCTGCAAGTATTAATCCATCTGTTAGAAACACTTGCAGATTTGGGGTCATAGAACCTGTCTGTGTTATCCTGAGGTACACTGTATATGTCTAACAAAAACACATTTATCCAGAAATAGTCTCGTTTTTAACACCCAGTGCATTAGTTTTAGTATGGTTTTAAAGAACTTGTAGAGAAGTTATGAGGGACAATGGGAGACACAGCAGGCACAGCCTCAAGTTCTAGTTCTAGTCCTGTTTATGTGTGAAGTTGTACAAGCAGAAAGTTTTTCTTAAACGTGTTTTTTTAAAGCTGCATTTATTTAGTGCGTGCACATGTACCTCAGTGTGTTTGTGGAGGGCAGAGGATAAGCTGGAGGAGCCTTGGGTATTGACTTGGCAGGCTTGGCAGCAAGTGCCTCTAGCCCTTTGCTAGACCCTCAGAAATGTGTCTTACATAGCTCTTTTAAAATAAGATACATAACACAAAAAAATCAGTTTTGTTTGTTTGTTATTTAAGTGCTGGGGATAAATCCCAGGGCCTCATGCACACAGGCAAGCACTTTACTAACTGGGCTATATCCTTAGAACCAGCATTTACTCTCTGAGAGTGTGTAATTTCAAGTATAGTCACAATGTTGTAAATCACCCTATCTAATTCCAGAGTATTCTTGTTATCCTTTAAAGACATACTACCCTTTATTCCTGCTAGCCGTCACTCTGCAGTTCTCCTTCCCTACTGCTAATGTACCTTCTGTCTCTGTGCTTTCCCCCATTCTGGACAATTCCTGTAGGTAGAGTCTGATCCTTACTTTTCTGTATGGCTGTGATCTGTTCTGTGTATATGTTTGCGTATACAGCACACTACCTTTGTTTACCCATTTATCAACTGATGGACATTTGACTGATAGGAGGACATGTTTATTTATGTATCAAGGTTTGTATGTTTAGTTCTGTTAGATATATAGCTAGGATCATGTAGCTGATCACATGATAAATTCCATGTTTAACTTTTTGAGAACTCCAAACTGTTTTCCAAATTCATTGTAATGTTTTTACTCTTAGTGACTCAACTTTGTCTTATCTATGAAAAGAAAGGATTCAGTAACAGTTTTGCAGGGAGGAAAGTTTGAGGTAGAATGCACAGGTTCTAGGCCAAAATGCTTTCTCTTATTGTATTCTACATATCTTGTATAATGTTTTCCCTAGAAATTCGAGGGAAGCAAAATTAGTATAATCAAGAAAAATTTAGAATTCAATAAAATAAAAATGATTCAAAATTGAGCATGCTTATCACTTTTAGATTAGTAGCTGAATACATTTTATTTTATTTTTAGATTTTCAAAAAGTTTTATCTGTATGGGTGTTTTGTTTGCATATGTATCTTTAACGTGTTTGGATAATGCTCTTTCCTTACAGAGAAGCTGGCAGAAGCTCAGCGCAGGTTTGCTACACTTCAGAATGAGCTTCAGTCATCACTGGATGCGCAGAAAGAAAGCACTGGTGTCACAACATTGCGGCAGCGCAGGAAGCCAGTGTTCCACCTGTCCCATGAAGAGCGTGTCCAACATAGGAATATTAAAGACCTTAAGCTGGCCTTCAGCGAGTTCTACCTCAGTCTCATCCTGCTGCAGAACTATCAGGTGCTTAGTCTTCCCCACAGAATGGCTTTGTGAAATAAGACTCCAGGAAGGAGAATTACCTTGGTGTATACCAAATCCCCTAAAGACTGAAATCATCTTTATTCTTGAGGTTCTTGGAATTTAGATATTTTTGTGGAAAAAAAAACAACCCAAAAACCAACAACCATGTACTAGAATTAAAACTATTAACAAGACTTGTTTTTTAAGCTGTGTGTGTGTGTGTGTGTGTGTGTGTGTGTGTGTGTGTGTGTGTGTGTGTGTGTGTGTGTGTATTTTATAGGGATAGCTCAGCAGATAGAGCCCTTGCTGCTCAAGTCTGAGCACTGGAGTTCAGGTTCCCTGAGCCCATATAAAAGCCAGGCAAGCATGGCAGCCCCCTGTAATTCCGGCCTATAGGAAGCAGACAAGAATTTCTCAAAGAGTATGGTTAGCCAGACTAGCAGAAGCAGAGAGCTCTTGACTCAGCAAGACAGCCAGCCTCAGTAATATAAAGTGGATAGCAAGTAAGGAAGATACTCAAATCAACTGTGAGCCCATACACACTTGGTTAAAAAAATAACGTGTGCAGTTCTTAGGGGTATCTTTTGACTGAAAGACTGGCAGTTTGCTTCATATTTAAACTCTTCAATGAATAAAAATAAATGTCTGTCACAGTGTTGGTTATGTTAATCTTCCTATTCCTAACCAATAGCTAAAGTTCAGAAAAGCAGTGGCTCTTTTTATAACAGGCATTAATAAAACAAAAGAAAGGCAAGTTTCTAAATACAAAGTACTTGAAATCCATTCTATAATGATCTAAGTTGTGAATATGGGTACCTTTCCCATCAATTTCATAGTTTCTTTCTTCTTTTAAAGATTTATTTATTTATTTTGTATATGAGCACACTATAGCTGTCCTCAGAACACTAGAAGAGAACATCAGATCTCATTACAGATGGTTGTGAGTCACCATGTAGTTGCTGGGATTTGAACACAGGACCTCTGGAAGAGCAGTCAGTGCCATCTCCCCAGCCCCATAGTTTCTTTGATGATTCAATGTTTTAACGTTCAAAGAAGAACCCACTTGAGAAATAATTCAGCAGAAAAGTAATAATGTGGAAGAAATAAATGATAAATTCCCTTGTTTTCATTAGATTCCCCAGTCTGATCTGAAACCTGAATTCCTCCTGCCTTGGCCTTCCGAGTGCCTGGTTAATTAGCCACACACCTAGGCCCCTTTTTTGACATTTTTTTCTATAGCTTTGTAATTTAATTTTTAAAATTCATATCAATAGCTAAATATTAAAGAAACAAAATGCTTTCCCATAGGTTTTTAATTTAGTCTTAACTTAGTGCTCAACTGTTCAGAATACTTGTTGCTCTTCTAGGGAACCTGAATTCATTTCCCAGAAGCTTCACAAGTCTCTGTTAACTGCTGTATGAAAATAATTCTATTTACAAGACTTAAAATTCATTTATATATATGTTGGCGTGCCTGGTGGTCTGTATGTGCATTGCATGCATGCAGTATCCATATAGACCAGAGAGCGCATCAGGTGCTCAGCACTGGAGTTACAGGCAGCTGTGCCTCCCTGATGTAGGTCCTGGAAATTGAATCCAGACCTCGGCAAGAACACCACATATACTTAACCACTGAGCAATCTCTTTAGCCCCAAGAATTGTTCTGTTTTAAAATGAGAAAGAAAGGAAAAATTTAAAGCCATATCTAGGGTTGGGTAAAGTGTTTTTTATGAAAACATAAAGAACTGACTTAAGATTCCTAAGACAAAAGTAAAAAGGCCAAGTTTGGCCACACTGGCCTGTAATCCCAGGTCTGGGGAGGAAGACAAGAGGATCCTTCGGGAGTATTGGCTCGCCAGTCTGGCCATATCGGTGAGCTCCAGGTTCAGTGAAGGAAAGATGGAGAAATCTACGCACATGCATGAGCACATACTGTGCTGCCTGCAACCACAAGCACACACACACACCAGTTTCATCATGTATGTGGTACAAGGAATAGATTCTAACAAATGCACAAGAAACAGCAGACAGAGACGACCTCACGTAGATCTAATCAGGACCTGCAAATTCATGCTCTCCTGCCATTTCAGATAACGAGCACAAGTGAGCACAAGTGACTAGAATGTGGGAAAACGCCGTCTTTGATTCTATAGAAGGTGAAGGAAGGTGGGACTTCCACCACCGTCACTGCCCTGTGCTGTGGTCCTTTCTCCTCCTCACTTTCGTCCCGAAGCTGAGATGAATGGAGAGAAAGCAAAAGTCAAGAGACCTGGATACCTATCTGCTGTTCTCACGGTGTTCATGCCTGTAGGAGGGAACACGCTCTTCTTTACCATTTGAAAAAAGAAAAGAAAGAAAGAAATAAGAAATAAGAAATGACCCTCTCTCTCTCTCTCTCTCTCACACACACACACACACACACACACACACACACACACACACACACACACACACAAAGAATTAAAAGAAATGGATTCAGTGAATGATGAACACAAGACATTTTCTGAAAGGACTCTTTTGGCTAAAGCAGTAAAACAACCCATTTTGAAATGGTTATATGTGGAAAAGTTGGAAATAAAAATGTTTGGAGCTTAGGATTTTCAATAATTTACTTGGACGAAAAATAATGTTCCTCATGGGCTTCTGCCTTGTATTCTGTGACCAGAGAGCCTTACCGCTGTGGGCAGTGCGGGATGCTCCTAGGAATGTGCTGGTGCTCCCGGGCTCGGGCTCTCAGAATGCGCTCCGTCAGCTCAGTCAGTGTCTACAGCTGCACGTTTTTTTTTTTTTTCTTTTTTTTTCTTCTTCTTTTTTTTCGAGCTGGGGACCGAACCCAGGCTTTCAGCTTGCTAGGCAAGTGCTCTACCACTGAGCTAAATCCCCAACCCCGCTGCACCGTTTTAATCTTCTTTATTGATGTCACAAGTGACAGTTGTAATTCTTTTTTCTTCCTGTAGAATCTGAATTTTACAGGGTTTCGAAAAATCCTTAAAAAGCATGACAAGATCCTGGAAACATCTCGTGGAGCAGATTGGCGAGTGGCTCATGTGGAGGTGGCCCCATTTTATATATGCAAGAAAATCAACCAGCTCATTTCTGAGACAGAGGTACAGCACCCACTTGCTTGCCATATGTGTTCAGTCTTGTTTGTGTGTATTTTAAAGAAGTAATTCGCCATTTTGTTCTGCAGGCTTTTGTAAACTGCTGGCTTAGAGTACATATATTCTTATTTAAGGTCTTTTTATTTGCTTATCAGTACACTTATTAAGAGGCTAGCAAGACATTACACACATGCGTATGTATGCATATCCCTTTCATTTAGAATAACTTACACAGAACTTGATCATTTCTCTTTCAGGCTGTGGTCACCAATGAACTTGAAGATGGCGACAGACAAAAGGCTATGAAGCGATTACGGGTCCCTCCATTGGGAGCTGCTCAGGTTAGAACTTGCTTCCAGTGCTTGTTTCCTTTTGCATGTTTAATAACACAATATTGTTGTCTGGTGTCGTTACCTTAAAGGGCTTTGTAAGGAGTTGCTACTATTCTCATTCAGAAAAAAATTAGGTTCTAGGACCCAGGCATAGTGACACATGTTTTAATCCAGTGTTTAGGAGGCTAAGCCAGGATAAGAAAAGCGGGGGGTTGGGAGGGAGGAAAGAAGGAAAAAGTCGATGTGAGCCTTCATATCATAATGAGCTGCAGAGCCTTGCCCCTTTCTCTTAGTGCTGCCCTAGCTCCCTCCCCTGCATGTTCTTATACAGACCTGCTTCTTAGTATTATCTGCTGAGATGAAGCTCTTTGTTGTTGTTCATGATATGGGAGATTTAGATGTACTGGGTTACAATATAGCATTTCCAAAACAATAGTTATCTCCTATAAAAGAGGACGGGGGATGCTATTAAATGCTATTTATATAGCATTGAAGTCATATCTCTGTCTCATAAAACTTGTTTCAATAAATAATTTTTATCAGAGTATTTTATGTGATAACAATGTATTGAAATTAATAATGAAGAGTTTATATATAATAACCAACATGTATTAAAATTAGAATTAATATTATATTTAACAGGAAAACACTGAGATTTCCCTTACAAGACCAGAAGCAAATTGTATATTCAGTCTTAGGCCTGTCATTAAACCCTTTTCCGGTTATTATAGCCAATGTGATAAGGTCAGAAAAGGACATAAAAGGCATTCAGGTTAGAAAGAAAGAAGTAAAACTGCTGGAGGTTTTGTTGTTTTGCTGTTTTGTTTGTTTGTCATCAGTGACTTGATGATCCATATAGCTACCACAGCTAATCGGGTTAGTGAGCTTCAGAATATAGTGCCAGTTTACAAAGAATCAAGTGTGACTGCACATCAAGTACAATTGACAGTAACAAACTTACCCAATAATGCCACCGAAATAGATGCAAAAGACCTTTACGTAGGAAATTACAGAACATTGCTGAAATAAACTACAGGCCGTTTAAATGAAAGACATGTTGAGTTATGGCATATTGGGTAAGCTCAATTAAGCCATTTCTTAATTTTAGATGTATAGAGTAATCCATCTAAAAAACTGTCAGTAGGGGTGGAGTGTGTGTGTGTGTGTGTGTGTGTGTGTGTGTGTGTGTGTGTGTGTGTGTGTGTGTGTTTAAAACACTAGTTTTAAAATTCATGGAAATGCAAAAGACCTAGAGTTAGCCAGTATATCTTTGGAGCAAATTAAAAGATTGAAATATTAGCACTACCTGGTATAAAAATCTATTAAGGCTGGAGTAATCAAGGTAGGGCCATGATAGACAGTACTTCATTGGGATGGGATAGAATCTAAACAGAGATGAACATATGTATACATCTAACTTTCAGTACAGATATAAAGCCGGCCAGCAGAGGAAGAGTGATGTGTTCCACAAATAGCCAGGCAGTTGGATCTCTATGCAAACGAGACATGAGCCTTTATTTGTGTTTTATACCGCATATCCCTAGACATCACATGGACCTAAAGTAAACCTAAAACTAAAAAGGTTTAGAAGAAAATATAGGAGACAAGCCATGGCAATCTCGGGAGACTCAAAGGCTTCTTAGAAAGGACATCAAAAGCACCTCATCTAAGTCATCAACAGATCCTCAAAAGACTCTGTTAAGGAGAATGAAGTGTATTAAACTAGGAGAAAATATTTATTAAAATATGTTTGGTAGACAATATATTTTACTGAGGACATATGGAGAACACCAATACTTAGTAATGAGAAAATAACCTGAACTTCGTCAGTGCTGTGCAGGTGGAAAATGAGAGCAAGGCCAGGTCCTCAAGGTCAGCGGTCCTGACCATCGAGACGTGCAGACTAAACCACAAGAGAAGCTCACACCCATGCTTAGAGGTGTGAATCCCATCTCCTCTGCTGCTGATGGAATAAAATGATATTACCGTTAGCATTTAGTTGAGGAGTTTCCTAAGCAGTTAAGTGTATATACCATATGACTGGCTGTTGTATTTCCTAGGTATTTATCCAAGACAAACGCAAGTGTATATCCTCAAAAAGACGTCTATATAAGTTTTCATAGCACCTTTATTCATAATGGCCAAAGCTGTAAACAACTCATGCCCATCCGTGGTAAATGGATAAACAATTGTGCTGTATCTGAACAATTCATTTCTACCCAACCTGAAAATAATTTGTTGATACATTCCACAACATATGTGAATCAAGAGAGAGAAAGAAGGCAAATTTCTAAAAAGTATATACTATATGTGACTCTATTTACTTAATACTCTAGAAAATGTAAACCAGTGAACACCAAAGAAAAAAGCAAATCAGGCTGGAGAGATAGTTCAGTGGTTAAGAGCACTGGCTGCTCTTCCAGAGGACCCAAGTTCAATTCCCAACACCCACATAGCAGTTCACAACTGTCTGTAATTCCAGCTCCAGGGGATCAGAAACACTCACACAGATATATGTGCAGGGAAAATACTAATGGACATAAAATAAAAATAAGTAAATCTTTTAAAAGAAAAAAGAAAGAAATCACTGGTTCCCAATTAAGCTGCTATGGTGGAGATTAGGTTTTGGATAGAAAGGAAAGAAAACAAAAAGGGGCATAAAGAAGTTTGTAGGGTAGTGAATGTGTTAGTGATTTGGTTTTGTTCACTTCCCTTTACTACTTCCTATATAGCCGAGGCTGGCCTTGAACACCTGATGCCCTTGCCCTTACCTCTGGAATGCCCCACCTACAGACATGTATCACCATGCCTTGCTCAAATACTGCCTTTGATCGTCTTCATTGTGGTTATGACTTCATCAATATCCATATGTATGAAATCTTGTAAAAATCTTATCATTTTATACTTTAAATCTAGTGTGTGTGCAATTCCTTGTATGCCAGTGAATTCAGTAAAACAGTATTTTAACAAAACCATAGACACATCACAGTCAAACCGATTAAAAGAGAGAGAAAAGCTATAAAAGCTCCAGAAGAACAAACATAGAACTTGTGCTTTAAATGTATATAGTTTATTACATCATTTATATGGGAATAAAACCTTAAGAGGAGAAAATTAATTTTAAAAATTCAAGTGTTTAAGAATGTGTTTAGAGGAGCCGTGAGGAAAACATGAAGTGGTTTTCCAGTGAGGAGGGAAGGTGCGCAGTAAGAGCGGGAGGGACCTCAAAGAGGGTGGTGTCTGAAGACAGGGCATGCACTGCCTGTGTTCACTGTACCAGCCGTGTCTAGCACTCTCAGTGGTGATAGGCATCCTTCTGTCCAGAGAATGTAGAGTGCAATTGTTGAAACTAAAGTAGCTTTAAGAAAAGATAAGTTACTGTCTTCCTTCTAGATACTTTCATTCTGAAACTGACAATACAGCTAGCTCTTGTGACAAGTAATTAGAGTTCGATGTGTGTGTGTGTGTGTGTGTGTGTGTGTGTGTGTGTCTGTGTGTGTGTGTGTCTGTGTGTGTGTGTGTGTCTGTGTGTCTGTGTGTGTGTGTGTGTGTCGTGTATGTGTCTGTGCGTGTGTATTTGTGTCTGCGTGTGTATGTGTGTCTGTGCATGTGTGTGTGTCTGTGTGTGTTTGTGTGTGTGTGTCTGTGCATGTGTGTGTGTGTGTGTGTGTGTGTGTCTGTGTGTGTGTGTGTGTATGTGTGTGTCTGTGTGTGTGTGTGTGTGTCTGTGTGTGTGTGTGTCTGTGTGTGTGTGTGTGTGTGTGTGTGTGTGTGTGTGTGTGTGTGTGTGTGTGTGTGTGTCTGTGTGTGTGTGTGTCTGTGTGTGTGTTTGTGTGTTTGTGTCTGTGAGTGTGTGTGTGTCTGTGTCTGTGTGTACCTATGTGTGTATTTTGAAGGTCTAATTAAGTTTACTCTCTTATCCTTAACACTAAAAAATTCATGTTTATCTCTCTGTCCTCCATCTCTTAAAAGAATTTTCTGTTTGCTTTAGAAAAAAGGTAATTTTAAGGTCAGTTATAGATTTAAAATCAAATTATGACAAAAAAGAATATAATTGTTCCTTGCACTGGAGGTTTTTATGTGCCCATCTCTTAAGAACTCTAGCACAGTTTAAAAGTTGCCATTTGACGGGCTGGAGAGATGACTTCAAGGTCAGGCATGCTTGCTGCTCTTGCAAGGGACCCTATTTTGGCTTCCAGAACCTACATAGGAAAGGTAAAACCACCTTAACTCCAGTCTCTCTAGCCTCTGTGAGTACCTGAACATCCGTGGTGTACATAAACTCAGACAGACACATATACATGTAAATAAAACAATAAATAAGTAAGTCTTTACATTTTTTATTTAAGTTTTCTCAGTACAGTTTGTGTTCTTGTCTTTTCATTATTCATAGTACAAAAGAGTAAACTCAAATTGAGTAATTCTGACCTTCAAAATGTAGAAATAAATGCATTTTATTTTTATAAAATTTAAATGCATTCTAAATCATTTAGAGAAAACCTACTTCATTGTATTAATCTGAAGCCTAAGATTACCATCTTATTTCATGACTCCTGTTTCTCTCTCCCCATCTCTCTGTCTCTTTTCCTTCTTCCCTCCCTCCCATTTCTCTCTCTCTCTCTCTCTCTCTCTCTCTCTCTCTCTCTCTCTCTCTCTCTCTCTCGCTCCTGTGTGTGGGTGCGTGTGTGCGTGTGCATGTGTTTTGACCAGAGGTGGAGACTGGGTGTGTTCCTTAGTCCTTTTCCAGCTTGGTTTGGAGAGAGTCTCCTAGTGAACCCAGAGCCCACTGTTTTGTCTAGGTCCACTGTTCAGGGAGGTCCAGAGATCTGTCTGCATTTGTCTACATGGCACAAGTATGCACTGTGCCCAGCCTTTTATGTGGGATCTGCCTGACTTTTTGTATGGGTATTGGGTATCCAACTCATGTCCTCATGCCGACACAGCAAGTGCTTAACTAGATGGACATCTCCCCATGACTCAGATCTCTGTAAAAGAACTCAATAGTACCCCTGTTGTAGTTGGCATAGAATGGTGGTGTGGAAGTGATCTTCTGCTTCAGAGTTATAAAGGCTAGGCTAATACAATATACTGTCTTTATACAACTTCGAGGTTTATGCTACTAAGTTACTCTCCTGTGGCACACATTGCATGTGCTTGCTCTCTTGTCATTTACTCAGATTTCTGTTTTCTGTTCACAGCCTGCACCAGCATGGACTACTTTTAGAGTCGGCCTGTTTTTTGGAATATTCATTGTGCTGAATATTACTCTTGTGTTTGCAGGTAATTCTTAACCTTTTCATTCATTTGTTCTTATTATATTTATGCCACATTCTGCCCTTCTGTCAAGAGTCAAGTATGGCTACCTAAACTACTGTAAGAAGTTTTGTGGGGTGGTTTTAGACATTTGTTTGTTTTTCCTTTGCGATATAATTTTGTAGACCATCGACTTCTTATTTCCTATCATTTTCTAGTCTTTTTTAACCTCAAGAGATTTAGAGTTCAGCTATTAAGAACTTAACCCGGGGCCAGGAAGGTGACTCACTGGTTAAAGATGCTTGCTGCCAAGCCTGACTTCCATGAGTTTTGACCCCTACATGTTAGAAGAAGAAAGCTGACTCCCACAAATTATCCTCTGACATGTTTGTATATGACATGATATATGCACACACACACACAAACACATACCATGTAAAAAGTGTAATTATGTTTTCTTGGTCATAAATGGAAATAAATATGTTACAGAGTTCATACACTAACCCTTATTTATTCTGCTTATTAGAGACCCTCACGTCCCCCAGAATCTGCTAATAACTGCCCTGCATGTGGTCTCTAGAGGCTTAGCCTAGCATATATGACATCTTGTGTTCAGTCTCCAGCACTGCACAAATCCAGGTGTAGTAGCACAAATCTATAATCCCAGCATTTAGGAAGGGGAGGCACAAAGATCAGGAGTTCAAGAATTTCCTCAACTACATAGTGTGTGAGTGTGTTTGAGGCCACCCTGGGATAAATGAGGTCCTATCTCAAAAAATAAAACAGCCCATACCCAAAGAAGTTACAAACGGATTCTTCTGTAAGAGCAGCTAGTCCCAGCTTAAGAACTAGCACAGTGCCTAGCCGCAGGCAGCCTTAGACGCCTCCTAAGAGTGTGAGCGGCCTTTTGTAGCATTTTGAGTTATCACACCTGGAAACCCTTCAAATGCCCCACCTGCTTTTCTAACTAAATTTCTTCAGTCTTTCTTTGCCAGTTTCTTTCCCAAGTCATAGTGTTCTTTGCGGCATTGAAATGTTGGATAATTCCAATATATTCAGTTCTCATATTTCTACTTTCTATGTTAATTTTCTATCTAGGCAAATTATTAAAGCTTATGGCTACAAATGCTATCTATCTATATGCTAATGACTTGCAAGTATATATTCTCTCTCCTCTGAGAAAGATCTAATTGGCTGTTTGACTATCTAACAGGCATTAAGTAAGACAAAGGGACCCTTGATTTTTTTTTTTTTTTTAAGTCACCAAGATAAAGCCCAAACTTTTAAGTCCCTCCTTACCCCTGTGTTAGCTGAAATCATCAAGTTAAAGAAGCAGAAAGGCTTATTTTGGCTCTTGGTTGTAAAGATTTTAGTCCTTGATCACATGAACACTTCGGGCCTGTAGCAAGGCACATCACTGTGATCACAGTGTTAGAGAGTCAGCTGCTCACTGTTACTACTAGTAACTCTACTAGCTGGGACAGCACACATGACACATGACCTTTGGCCAACACTTAGATTCCATCACTTACACATACAAGAAATCTTGTTACTGTGTCTTCATATTGTTTGAATTTTATCACTTTCACTCCATCCATTAGTACTGTCTTTGTCTCAAGAGTCGTTTCTGTTTACAACAGTGTGCATCCACCGTGAGCTTCTTCTAACCACAAGTCTGTGAAAGGTGGTTTTCTTCTGTTCTCCTTTCTTCAGCCCCTCCCCCACCATAGTAAACAGGATGTTAAGGATGTTGCACCTTAGTTGTTGGTTACTTCCTATCCTGTCTTTCTCCCATGTTCACTCAGTTGTATTCACTAGTCTTTGAACACATCTGTTGCTTAGGGAGCTCTTTCCCAGGGTGTCTCTTTGCCTTATTCTTTCCCTTCATTTAGATCTCTGTTTAATGCTGTCTTTTCAGTGAGGCCTTCTGTGACCACACTATACTGAAATGGTCTCCTCTCATTTTTCTATCCCTTTGACCCACATTAGCTTTCTTCAGATGCTTGTGACATGACAGTGCATACTCCTGCCTCTACTTGCTACCAATGTGTAAGCAATAGTTGGACTTGGTCCCAAACACCGCTATGCCTGGGCTGTTGTCTCTAAGCACTAGAATACTACATGGAGCATAATAGGAGTTTAACAATATTTGAGGAAGTCTGAATGGATCGAAGAGAAACCAGTTGAAATTAAGTGATGTACAGAACTTTATTATTTCTTGGATGCGTTCTCCTCAGCATTGCCTGTTTTATATCATAAAGTTATAACCCTAGTTGCAAGGGCTTTTACATGAACTTTCCTATTGACTGTATGTTTTCATTGTATTATTAGAGTTCTCTAGCTAGAAAGACAGCTCAGCCATTACAACCAAAACGTCAAGGTTCTCTTCCCACTAGTTGCTAAAAAGTATTATGCACCCATAGCGTACAATTTAATATTGCTGAAATTTATGATAATTTTGTAACCTATTTCTGTGGATATAGGGTAATTATAGTTTACGTGTTTAGAATACATGAAACATCTACAGTACACACGACCACCTAGATTATCTAAGCTGCCGTGGGAAGAGCATAACTCTGCCTGAGTTTCAGTTCCAGCCCCACCATTGGTGGGTTGTTGTTATGGTCGTATGGACAACTGGTCTTTTCTAAAACAGTTTCCTCATTTATTCAATGAACTCAGTACTTTAAGTTTATAGGATTACTTGAGAATTTATCTTTATTTGTTCATCTATAAGTAACTTAAAACCTGATGTGTTTTGTGTTTTGCATAAATGTAAATGTGAGCAGTCACGTGCCCCTGCACAGGCAGAGGATCAGAGGACCACGGCAGGCATTATTCCATCTTGTTTTGAGGCAGGGTTTCTCTATTGTTTACCTCTGCAGTGCCAGACAAGCTGGCCTACTAGCGCCTAAGATTCTCCTATCTCCCCTGCCATCCAGTGCTGGAGCACAGGGATTATAGATTCGTGTTATAAAATCTTGCTTTTTATGTGGATTCCTTGCATTCAAACTCAGATCCTCACACTTGCACCGTAAGCTCTTTGCTTACTGTGCCATCTCCCCAGTTAACCCACAAGTCACCTTTATGTGTCTAGTAACTGCCCTTGATCCCCATGAGTCTTCAGACAAAAAAAAGTGTGTGGGGGTGCAGAGGAAGGAGGGAGTTGTGTAGCTCAGTAGCAGAATGCTTGCCTGTCTCAAACGGACACGAGTTCAGTCCCCAGTACTGAAACCAGTAGAAGTCAATCCTTAAGAGCTTAAGTAAGTCAGGGAAGAAGCAGATGTCTTTCTTTTCATGTGAATTAAAGGGAAAGGGGGGTTTTGTTTGTTTTTTATTTTTTAACTTAGGACAAGCTGAGTTTTTAGTAAACATAGACTGTATTACTGTGAGTTTGTTTTTAATGCATGCAATTTATATATCTAGCATTGTGCATTGCACTCTAACCTCAGAACCCTTTTTTGTTTGATTTCTGTGTGTGTTGGTGAGGGGGAGGGTAAACAGATAAGGCCAGCTGTCTGTCTTTATTTATCTCCCCTCGGGTACTGAGAAGATAGCAGTGCTGAGAGTCAGAGGGAGACGCAGAAGCAGTAATGCATGTACAAGCACGATTCTTTTCTTTGAGCATTCACATAAAAATTATGTGCATAATTGCTGTGGTCTCTCAAGGGGACATGGCCTAGTGTTCAATAATTTGCCAGAAAAAATCTCATATCCCAGAGTTTTAGTTTCACGAAAATAAAATTTTTTCTATATAGATTTTTGGTTTTTAGTTTTTCTTCTATTAACCTTTGCTCAATTTGAAATAATCAAAGTATGCCAGATTCCACTTACTACTTAACATTTGCAGTAGATATAAGGGTATAAAATAAGCACTTGTAAATTAATGGTAGGACTATTGATTGTTGAAATCCTTTTTGAGAATAATTGGTAGTATATGTAAAATGTTACAATCATTTTAATTAATTTATTTTTTATAAATGTAGCTTACAATCTAAGAGGCTACAATACAAAGAAATAATTTTGTGCCATGTTGCCTACAACAGTAGCATCTTAGAAGCCTCTCACATGGGGTTGGGGATTTAGCTCAGTGATAGAGCGATTGCCTAGCAAGCTCAAGGCCCTGGGTTCGGTCCCCAGCTCCAGAAAAAAGAAAAGAAAAAAAAAGAAGCCTCTCACATAGCCATTGATTGTGGAGTGTGTACAGGAGTTGTATTGCCCTGTATAGTGGCACATCTCGGGGGTAATGCTGGAAGTGAAAGGTAGGCACTTCAGAGAGCTGCTAGGCACTATTTACCAAAAGGGAGGTAACCTATGTTTGTGTGCAGTAACCTATGATCTGTCTCTAGGAATAGATGAGCGCATAGATCTACAAGTAAGCACTTGAGAACATTAGTAACTGTACTATGTTAATGTCCCCAAAGCTCAGGCACTGTTTTGTGATGAGTTTCAACAGTGATTCAGGACCCAGAACGGCAAAAGAAAACATATCCAGCAACTTGACTCAGTGCAGCGAAGACTATGATGAAAAGGTTTAGAATAGACTCCTGTTTGGGGCGTTGCTTTCTGTTGTGAGTTAACAGACATGTGGTGATTTGTGTATAACTTACATACAAGTCCAGAAGGCTCTGGAACCAGATTACTGAGATTAAATTTCTGTGTCCTTAGACGGGGCACTTGGTTTAACTCTATTTCTTCATTTTTCTCCTGTAAAAAAAAATGTATGTTTTTACTGTGAAAATTAATAAAATTATACACAGCAAGCAACACATAGCATCACTTAGCCCAGGAGCTGCTAATGAATGTTAGTATCCTCTCACTAAGAGTTTAAACTACGTGAGAGTTTAGAATGGAACTGTATGCAGCTTTTATTATATGGATCCATTATTCACAGAGGTGGCATTCTTATTCTTAAATAGCAATTATATTAACTCAGCTTATTCCATAATTACTTGAAGTTTTTTGGGGGGCCCTCTCACATCAGCCATCAGTCAAGACAGTCTCCCAGAGACATAGTCGCAAGCACATTCTCAATATGGGTACCTCTTCCCTGGTCACTCTAGGTTATGTCAAGTTGACTAGACAGAATTAGAAATTTTGGAATGTTAGAGCAAATCTGTGAGTGGTAAACAGTTAAAACAGTTAAACTTAAGATGGAATTGCAATGTCAACTTCAATATTTTATTACTTTCCCCCTCTGAAATTATTTCTTTTAGTGAAATGAAGTGTATAAAAGATGAACACTCTTTCTTTGTGTATGCGTGTGTGTGTGTGTGTGTGTGTGTGTGTGTGTGTGTGTGTGTGTGTCAGATGCCTATATACAGGTATACCCAGCATGTGTACATGTAGAAAGGCTGAAAGAGGATAACAGGTGTCTTTCCTATCCCTGCTTTATTCCCTTAGGCCAGGTTGCTCACTGAACTTGAGGCTGGTGGTTTTGCTAGGCTGCTGGTTAATGAACTTTCCGGGCCTGCCTGGCTCCATGATACAGCACTAAGTTATAAGCAGCTATGACCAAGCCTGCTTTTATATGGTGCAAACTCACTTTGTCATGCTTGCGTAAGCTGTTTCTCTGACCTCAGAATTAACTATTTTACAATAAAAGTCAGTATTGTTGCACAATCTACCTTTTATCGTCCTAGAAGGAAGCCTAGTCACGAATTCTATTGCTCCAGCTGTTGACAACTACTGTCCTTTTCTGTCTTTATGGATACACCTCCTGTAGATAGTCCATGTGACTGAAGTCCTGTGGCCTTTTCACTTAGCGTGTTCTCAACATGCATTCACGTTGTGGCATCATTCCGTGCTACATTCCACATACCACAGTTTGTTTATCCATTCGTCTATCCATAGATACTTTGGGTCTTCTACACTTAATTTTTCCTTTGTTTATATTATTATGTTAGGAGCCATGGGCATGTGCTTGCCATGGCTCACATGTAGTGATCAGAAAATACTGTACGGGGGACGTAGGTGAGTGAGTTGTTTCCCTCCTATTGGGGCCAGAAATGGAACTCAGGTAGGTGTGCAGGCTTGGGGCATGTTTAACTTTATAGGAAAGCATCTCATTGTTTTCTACAGAGGTTATACCACTTTCCATTTCTACCAGTAATGTATGAGGGTCCTGTTAAGTCCATCCAAGTGGATGTGAGGTATTGTCTTGGTTTTTTAATTTGCATTCTCCTAATATCTAATCATTTTAAGCATTTTTCTTCTAGACCAGTATGAGAACAGATGATCTTTTCATTGACCAAGAAGAAACTGAGAGCTAGAAATTCTAAATTAAATAATTTATCCTACTAGGATTTGATATCTGATTTATATATTTGATTTCAAAGCAACACTTTCTCTGACCTGTTATTTTTAAGTTACTAAATATTTTTATAAACAATAAATGGTTATTTAAATTAAGTAAGTATAATTTGGTTGAGATGAAATGAAAGAGCATAGTAGGTGCTGGGGGAAAACTCACTTTTAAAAAGATGAGATGCATTGGGCCTGTCACTGGGAGTAGTGTAGGGTGGCTTTGGGAAAAGTACCTTGGAGAGTAGATGTCTTTAAGAGCTCGAATTCCAGAGCTGAGGCGTTTGAACATCAGAATTGCAGGAAGCTATAGATCAATAGTGTCCCGAGTGGATCGAATGGGCATACGAGCAACATAGTACTGAAGAGCACCAGCTTCATGCACAGTGATAAAGCCAGGTGTGGAGGCAGAGGCAGATGGGTTCCTTCAAGTTCAAGGCCAGGCCAACCAAAGGCTACATTTAGCTCAATAATCCAGAGGAAATTACTCAACCTATCTGTGCTCCGGTTTTCTCAGTCAACATAGACTATTATAATGATTCAAACTATTACATGTAAAAGCACCAAGAACAAAACTAAACCCTTAAACATTCCATAGATGTCAACTATTATTTTGTGACATTTAGATTCCCACATTGTCTTGTGTTTTGTATCTTTGAATTTTACAACAGATCTGTGCAGTAGAAGTTAATGTAATTAGTGTGATGACAGAGAATGCAATGTTGAAGAGGTTGTATCCTACAAGAAGCTCCCATTGACAAAACTAGTCTTATACTAGGCATGGCACATATTTAATGCCAGCAGACAGGAGGCAGAAGCAAGAGGATCCCTGTGTTTGAAGCCAGCCTGGTCTACATAGCATGCTCCAGGATAGCCATGACTGCATGTCTCAAACAAAAACAAAGGCTGGTCTTACTGTTCAATGCCATTTAACCCTGCTGTCCTATAATTTAGAAAATAAATCAAAATTAAAAGACATATAGAACAATGGAATAACATGATTAAAAAAGTTTGAGGGAAATTATTCTAATGGCACTCTGCAGCGTAAAGAGGCAGAAGAAATATACCTAGAGTATATTTATTGACTCTTAAGATAATCTAGATACAGATTGCCTTTGTAGAAACATTCTGTGCTGGGTCTGTGTCTTAGAGAATGATGAGAAAAGATAATTAAAGGGAACATTGTAGATAACTAACCAATACATTTTCTTTCAGCTGTATTTAAACTTGAAACAGATAGAACTGTATGGCCCTTGATAAGAATCTATCGGGGTGGCTTTCTTCTGATTGAATTCCTTTTTCTACTGGGCATCAACACATATGGTTGGAGACAAGCTGGAGTAAATCATGTCCTCATCTTTGAACTTAATCCAAGAAACAATTTGTCTCATCAGCATCTCTTTGAGGTAATAAAGCACAGAGTCTTGTGAACATGTCCTCACTAAATGAATGGCCAACTCACTGGGAGTCTCCTGAGTGTACTCCACTCTAATTGAGCGGCTGACTCACTGGGAGTCTCATGGATGTACTCCACTCTGAGTGGCTGACTACTGAGGTGTTTATGAATAACCTGATGGGTGCTCAAGTCCATCTCCCACTTGAGGATTATTGAATTGTTAATCGTTTTTCTTATCTTTGTTTATTAAAGACTATTCTGTGTAATGATAAGAAGTAACTTTCTCTCTTTTGTGTTCCCTCTGCTTTACAGATTGCTGGATTCCTGGGGATATTATGGTGCCTGAGCCTTCTGGCATGCTTCTTTGCTCCAATTAGTATCATCCCTATATATGTGTATCCTCTTGCCCTTTATGGGTTTATGGTCTTCTTTCTTATCAACCCCACCAAAACTTTCTACTATAAATCCAGATTTTGGCTGCTTAAACTTCTGGTAAGTCTAGAAGGCATGCACAACATTTTTAGAATAGTACATTAGCATTGGTTTCCTCAAATGCCTCACGGGACTGTTGGATTGCACAGCCTCAGAGGCAGGATTCACATTGGGACAAGTGAGTAGTGCCCAGCTTCAGGAGTAAGTGCTTTTGTTGGATACCAGATAACCTTGAACGTTTATAACATGGTAGCCCTGGAAAAGTGCTTTACATTTTTTCCCTACTAAAATGAAGTATAAAGTAGCCAGATAGTGAATTGATTGTACATCTTATAATTAATTAACCAGTGTGGTAATACATAGAACTTTTTTTTCTTTCTAAAGAAAAGAGAGCCAGTCAGAGTGTCATTGTGTAATCCCTTACTTAGGATTTGAAGGTAGAAGGATCAGAAGTCTAAGGTCACTTTATACTACATTTACCTCAGTATCCTCTTAGATTACCTATAAACTATAAGTCCCTATGAAGTGTTTATTTTTGCCTAATTCATATATGTGGGTGCCTACATATACATATATGCATGTGTACCACGTGTGTGGTTGGTATTCATGGAAACCAAATGAGTGTATCTGATCCCTGAAGCTTGAGTTGTAGACAGTTGTGAACCAAGCATGGGTGCTGGGAACTGAGCCCCTCCTCCACAAGAGCAGCAGTACATAACTACTGAGCCACCTCTCTAGCTTTCCTATAAACTTATTTCTAAATGAGGTTTTTGGAAGATTCAGAAAGCTTGCTGTGATGATGTTGCAATAGCAGGATGGTGTAGATGTGTACTTTGTGTGCACATCTTTGTGTCCCCGGTGAGTCCTTTGTTTAAGTAGGAAGCCATGATTTCATGCATGGCTACTTTCTCTGATGAGTAGAATGATCCCTGTTGAGTGGATGTGTGTCTGGGACTGCACTGTGTGATGATAAATTTAGACTGATTGGTTGAATAGGCTGGAGTGATGTATAAAAAGGATTAACACACTAGTAAACGTCTTCCTTGAAGCAGTGACTTGTTGCTTTTGTAATATCGTTACTAGAACACAAGTGTTATTGGGTATAGGTCATTTAAAATCAGTTGACCTATTTATTCAAACTTGATTAATAAAATTAGTCCCTAAAATGTATGTCAGAGAATTAACAGAATGTTTTCACCATAGTTTTATTTTTTGAAAATGTTTTGTAAAGATTTGTCCTAAAATAAAAATCTTATTTCCCTTGTTTTTTACCTTTATTTTTACTGAAAAACACTTAGTCTTAATAATAAAGATTGCTCATGGGCTGGAGAGAAGGCTCAGTGGTTAAGAGCACCCGACTGCTCTTCCAGAGGTCATGAGTTCAATTCCCAGCAACCATATGGTGGCTCACAACCATCTGTAAAGAGATCCTATGCCCTCTTCTGGTGTGTCTGAAGACAGCTACAGTGTACTTATATATAATAAATAAATAAATCTTTAAAAAGAAAAAAAGATTGCTTACTACTTATATTCATAGTTATATGGGAATCTTTGAAATTGACTTATGCTACCTTCCCTTCCCAAAAAAAAAAAAAAAAACTTAAGAACTTTAAGTACTAACTTTCTGCAATGTTAGTATGTCAAATCTAGTGCAGTCTATTTATACTCAGTAAGTCTTTTGTCCTCTTTCCTATCTCTGTATTTGCCCCAACTAGGAATCCAATTAGAAAGCGCAAAGCCCCAGACTTTTTAATAGTAACATTACCTCATTCTTCTAGTAAGCTAACTAAAGTTTTAAAATATAGTCCTTAGTTATATCATTTAGTGATCAGTTTGTTTTGTTTTGTTTTGTTGTTATTTTTCAAGGCAGGGTATCTCAGTGTGGCCCTGGTTGTCCTGGAGCTCGATCTACAGAACAGGCTAGTCTTGAACTCACCTAGATCTGCTGCCTCTGCCTCTAAAGGCATGTGCCACGACTGTCTGGGCACAGATCAGGTTTCACCAATTTTTTTTTAGTAAAATTGTGTGTGCATGGACATGAACTTAAGGGACCTGGAGAGGGCTCAGTGGTTAAGAGCACAGGCACTCGCCTGTAATTCCAGTTCCAGAGTATCATGGAATCAAAATATATCGGCTCCAGAAGCCAGTATCTCAAAACTTGTTATTGTTGTTTCCATAGCTAGCTTCAAACAGTATCTGTTATAGATCACATTCAGGATTGATTCATACTATATAGTCATGTATCCCTCTGAAGAGAAATGCTTATAGAATAAAGAGAAAGAACCAGCCACATCTGAGGGGAGGGCTGCCATAGATTCCCAGGTTGAATGTGTCTACTAAATGAATACAACTATACATCCAGAGAGCTAGGAATTTAAACTCATTTTCAGAATTACTACTGTGTCAGAGGAATGCATTATTACCTATGCATTTTCTTCTGTATGATAAAGTCAAGGGAGTCTAAGAGGATAAAGGTAAAAGCTATCTCTATCCATACTCCTCCATGCAGACTCATCCGGGTCCCCTGCACAACTTGAGTTTATTCCTGATGGTTGCACCAGTATCTGGTTCTGCTCTGCAATGCCAGGAATTTTTTTTTTTTGTGTAATTATAACAGGTTTATAGAGAACAAGTCAAGGTGAGTTTGTGTTAATGGGAATAACAAAGGACTAGCTTTGGAATTGCTATGAGAAAGTTAAGCATGCTGTTACACACTATGATCCTGGCACTTAGTCAGTAAAGGCAGGAGAATTTCAAGTTAGAGGACAGCCTGGGCTACATAGTGAGGTCTGTCTCAACCTTAAGAGAATTGTTATAAGAATTGAGCTATACCATTCTATAAACTCTAAGAGAATATATTGCATAAGTTAGTTGCTTAATAGATTTATCATTATTTTCAGAATAGTGGTCAGAGGTGATTTTTGTGGAAATTACAAGGTGAACACAGTCATTACCATTACATTAGTGAAATCAATATTATATAGTCTGGGGGTGCAGTCAAGTGGTACAGTGCATGCCTCATATGCATAAGATCCTGGGCTTGAAACCCAATGCTCTAAGAGTGTCATTTAGGTTAGAGAATGTGACAGGCCTCAGATGATGTAATCATGTTCCCTGCCTGTTTTTCCCTCCCTGATTTTTTGAGACAGGGTTTTTTTGTGCAGCCCTGGCTGTCCTAGAACTCACATTGTAGACAGGCTTGCCACCAACTCAGAGATCTGCTTGCCTCTGCCTCCCTGTGTTGGGATTAAAGGCATGAGCCACCACTGTCTGGCCTTCCTGTCTTTTATAGGCAAAGAAGAGCTTTGTAGTCAGCCAAGTGTTCCCCTGTCCACCAAATGCTTTGTAGCCTAACACCAGGTTGCCTCTTGTGCTTCCATCACTTATTTTTTCTTGATAGGGTCTTACTCCGTAGCTCAGGCTAGCCTCAAACTTGTTGCATTGCTGCCTCAGCCTCCTAAGTGAAGGCCTTCAGAAACGAACCACTATGGGTAGTGTGTTCTCCCTCCTCTTGCTTTCTGCTTTCCCCACCAACAGCCATACACTCACCCACTGTTTCCCTTCCAATTTTGCATTCAACTCTTTCCTACTTTACTACTTAACCCACCCTCGTTGTCTGGGCTTTGTGTATGTGTGTGATTTATTGGTTTCCTTTTTATCAGCAGTCACTCTGAATGGTCAGCCTTGAACTAGAGAACTGTTTCTATGTTTTCTCATTTTTTTTTCTTTCTTTTTCTCAGTTTCGAGTATTTACTGCTCCCTTCCATAAGGTAGGCTTTGCTGATTTCTGGCTGGCCGATCAGCTGAACAGCCTGTCAGTGATTCTCATGGACCTGGAATATATGATCTGCTTTTACAGTTTTGAGCTTAAATGGGATGAGAGTAAGGGCCTGTTGCCAAATGATCCGCAAGGTAGGGTATGATTTTGTATTCACACTACTGAATTGCCAGCATAAACCAAGAACTATTGGGAATGATAACTACGACAGTTAAGGTCATGATGAAAACTCATCCAATAGCATTACACATGTAATTAAATGTGCTTGGCACTTTGTTAGCAATCTCCTTATCTGAAATCATTTATTTGGCTTTTAAGTTGTGTTAAGATTTTAGTCAACCACTTGCCAAGAAATTTACAACTTACACTTCACAAAGAATTCTGCAGTTATCTCTCTACGTTCATATGTGTTGGTAGCTGTATCACAGCTGCTAGAGTGCCAGCAACTTGTCCTCATGGAAATGCTCAGGACGCCATTGTAGGTGTCAGTGATCCAAGTACCGATTGCTTAGAATCAGGCCGGGTGCCTTGAGGAAGAGCATCCTGGTCAGTTCAGAGTCTTGACCTTCTGGCTCGGTACCCGTGCTTGGGTGACGCATGTTCATTTAGTTAGGAAGTTTGCATTCATAACAAAGATCTAATGTAGACAATCTAGCATGTACTCACAAAAGATAATGGCAAATTGGGTGTGGCAGCCCACCACGCCTCTGCAGTCCCAGCACTGAGGAGGCTGAAACCATAGGATGGTGGGTCAGCCTGGGGTGCGTAAATGAAATCCTGTCCCCAAAACAAAAACTACTGCAAAGCAGCCATAAAAACCAATAATGAGCCATAAGCTTGCTCTGGTTATGGAGGAGACCACAGAACGCGTGCTCTGGGTGTATGTTTATAGTGACTTGCCACTTACAAAGCTGTCTCAGTACCCGTGATATTTCTACGTTTTCCTATGTTTAAAGTCATAGAACAAAGCATGTGTTTTTTTTTCCTTTTATTCATAGACTCTTTTCCTATAGTTTTATTACACTTGAAAAAAGTGCAAAATTGCTCGAGTTGGTCCTAGGATATTCAGAAATCTCAAAAACCATTCATTGCCCAGTAGTCGCCTTGGCTTCTCCCGGCTTCTCAGCCACTAAAGAGCTTGAGCAAGGAGCGTCTGCATAGGAGAAAGTGACTGTGAACCCATGGGTTAGGGTTTTATGGATATGCTGATGGGTAGTTGTACTGTGTGACTAAATGGTATGAACAGTTAATTTATTTGAATTGTGATTTTTTTTCTTCTTCTTTGAAATCTTCACAGAACCAGAATTTTGCCACGGATATACGTATGGTGTGCGAGCCATTGTTCAGTGCATTCCTGCTTGGCTTCGATTCATCCAGTGCCTGCGCCGGTACCGTGACACAAGAAGAGCCTTTCCTCATCTAGTAAACGCTGGCAAATACTCTACGACTTTCTTCACCGTGACATTTGCAGCCCTTTACAGCACTCACAAAGGTATGCCGAGGTCTTCCATCCAAGCCGTTACTACTAGAATCTGTTGCCCTGGACTCTGCCATCCCTGCTGCTGGTTCTGCTGAGGCTCCAGACCCCGGTCATCTCAGTTTAACCTTGAATACAGTTTTAATCTCATTTCAATTAGCAGTTATTACCAATAAGACTCGCAGTCATTCAGTAAGAATTGCAATGCTGTTTCAATCCTGTCTGATGCTTAGTGGCTTTAACCTATGGGTGCCTTGGGTTTTCATTTAGTGGTTTAGAGTGGTTTTTTTTTTTTTTTTCGTTTTTTGTTTTTTTGTTGTTGTTGTTTTTTTTTGGGGGGGGTGGGGAGGTTGAGATTTCCTTGTTCATTAATGAGGTTAAGAAATGGCTAGGTGCACAAGAATCCCTCTGGCAATCAAGTATATTTTTAATCGTTTTCTTTCACCAACTTGTAAGGATTGTTTCCAGCCCATTTAACTGCAAATTGAGTTCTCTGATCCCTCTAGTTTCTCGTCTCCATGGCAACCTGCTATTACTTGCTACTGCTCTTCTGTTGGGAAGAGAAAAAAAGCTTTTAAGTTCAGAGCCACATGCAGACACTCCTTTTGAATTTTTAACCTTTTCCCAAGAACTGTCAATCAGTGATTTCCCGTCCTTGTACTAAAATGCATTCCTTCTTTGTCTGCTGAATAGACAGCGTCAGCCCACACCTTAGACAGTGCAAAGAGCTGTGACTAATGCAGATTAGTAGAGTGCTTTTTAAATACTCAGGTAAATTGTTCTCAGTAACCTTTTCTGTGAGGCTCTATTGGGAGATGTATTCAGAAGTACAAAACTACTGTTGCTCTAACATGTATCTGATGCCATGACAGATGAGGGCACTGTTAGTGCCGTGATATTGGTGTCACTGAGCATGCACATTATGACATAGAGTCTGTGCTAGAATAGTATTGATAAATGTAGCCATTCTTGTTAAATGATAGAATTTAATTGAGTACCTCAGTGAAGGAAACACATCGCCACGACTTCCATAATTTTAGTTCTTGCTAAGGAATGCCAGTAGTCAATACCAGTATGCACCGTGATTTATAGATTTGACAGTTGATTTGGTACAAGATGCTATGTGGCTTCTTTTACTAAATTATCAGAAACATCTGCCTCCCATCTTAGGTATAAATGAGTGCTGGGATAGATTATACTAGTAATATATTCATTAAGAAGCTTAAAATTGCCACTAGGTGCTATTGACACAAAATACAGTACTCACCTCAGGAAATAAGAGATAATTTATTCTTGAGGCAAACCTGAGTGGCAGTGGCCTGGGAGCACAGACTCAGGTTATAACCACTGGAGGAGATCACATAATATTTTATTTGTTACAGAACAAAGAAAAACATAAATCAGTGCATTTATCACATTGGTGGTGACTGCAGGCTACAGCAAAACTCTGTATAGATCTGGGACGTCTGATAACATGTTTAGCTTTTAGGTTGGTAAGGGCTAGTGCCCTGCTAAGCATACATTTTAGGGCTGTAGTGAACTTGGTCCCCAACACCCACCTAAAGGCTGTGCATGGCGGCAAGCATCTATAACCCAGCTCTGGGGAGGTAGACACTGTGACTTGCTTACCAGTCATAGTAATCATGTCACCGAGCTCCAGGTTCAATCAGAGACCTTGTCTCAAAAATAAGGTAGAGAATGCCTGGGAAGACACTGATGCCAAGCTCCCCACACATAGAGAACACATTTGACAGATCTGGATAGTCACAGGCACGGTCATTCACAGGAGTGGACAGTGAGTGGCTTTCAAAGGGACAGTCTAAGGTAGTCTGATTCCGGTCTTCACACCATCTACAATCTTGATGCTCAGCCATGAGATTCAGCCTTGTGGAATCTTTTTAACACTGCCCCCACCCCAGGGAACTTCCGTTTACATAAAGACCTTTAACAACACAAAAGGATCACAAGTCCAAGGCCTGTCTTATTTACAGAGTGAGTTCAGGCCAGCCTAGCAACATAGTTAGATCCTGTCTCAAAATAAGAAATATATAGCTTACCTGTCATGTGTGGAGCTCTGTGTTCAGTCCTTAGCATGGTGTAAGAAAAAGTACAAAGAAGGTTGGGATGGGCCAGCAAAATGGCTTCACAAGTAAAGGCACCTGCAGCAAAACTTGACAGCCTGAGTTCAGTCCCTGAGTACCCATGGTAGAGAAAAAGAACTGCTTCTGTCAGGTTGTTTTCTGACCTCTGTGTTTGCACAGTTGGCTTATGTGGAAATGAATGCTTTGTCCCCAGTATCACAGGGGGCTGGGGAATGTGAACAGAAGTTTGACCCAGCATAATTTATCTTTAAATGAAACAGTTCTGTACTAGTAAATATATATATTTCCTATTTAACTATAGTTTAATGTGGTACAGTTTTACATTGATATATTTGATGCATTGATGACTTATCTGCTACATATATATGTAAACTGATAGTAAATTATATTCTTTTCTCAAAAACAAAAAAAGTCAGATTACAATATTCTTTCACTACAAGGTACTAAGAGAAGTTTTCTTATATCTGACTTAAAATTATTGAGCTTTGTTTAGCTGTATATACTAAGGAATGGTTAGAATGGTAAATTTATAGAGGTTTAAAACCACATATTTTTGAAAGGCTTCTATTATACTATTTTGTATAAGCAGTGATCAGACAAACCCATAGCACAAATCTCTCACACAGCCTGCTAGGCCACAGATAAAAGATGACATTCAGACCACATGTAGCTGAGAATGACCATGAAGGTCTGATCCTCCTGCCCTAACCACCCAAGTTCTGGGATTACAGATGTGAGTTGCCCTGCCTGGCTCTTTATTTCTATTTTGTGATACCAGGATCGTGCTCAGGGCCCTGCGTGCGGTGTGCCAGGCAGTCACTGTGCCACGGGCTCATCCAGCCTTGCCTTGCAGTGTAAGGGAGAAGTGATTCTGCTTCCTTCTCGTGTTTCCCTGGACCCCATTTGTCACGGCTGTTTTGTCTTACACATAGCTGTATCTTTAAAGTGGAGATAATAATACCTATATCTACTTACTTCACAGAATCAGTAAGAATTGTCCTGAAATCACAGTATAGACTTTATAGGTATGCTTGCTACATGAATGCCCTAGAGAGAAAAATGGAGTGGCCATTTATTATTTTTGTTGATCATATCCCTAAAGTTTTTTAAATATTTTAATATTGCTACATATTGGATACATAAATAATTTTTGTACCAAAAAGTCTAGAACTTGGGATGGCAAAATTTTGACATTTGAGTTGTGATCAGGTTTCATATCCCTCCCTTCCTTCCTTCCTTCCTTCCTTCCTTTTTTTCTTTCTTTAAGATAGGGTCTCATGTCAGGTGGTATCAGTGCATGCCTTTAATCCCAGCAGAGGCAGGTAGATCTTTGAGTTTAAGGCCACCCTTGTCTATAGAGTGAATTCCAGGATAGCCAGAGTTACACAGAAAAGCCCTGTCTTGAAGGAGAAAACAAAAAAACAGAACAAAACAAAACAAACAAACAAACAAACAAAAAAGGGACAAGGTCTCACATAAAAATTAACAAAAGACAGGGCTAGGACACACATAAGTCTGACTAGCTTCAAATTCATTATGTAGCAAGTATGACTTTGAACTTCTGACTCCCTTCTTTCTGTTTCCCTCCTAAGTGCTGGGATTACAGGAATGTGCAACAACAACAACCAGTTCTATGTGGTGACGGACATCAAACTCAGGGCTTCAGTGTGCTAGGCAGACGTTCTACCAGTTGAGCCATCGCCCCAGCCCTAGTTAGGTTATTTTCTTGGACAGTGTCCTAAAAAAACAAAGACTTTAGAAATAATTACTGAGTCAAAAGAATCAAGTCAAAATGACTAATTATGTAGATACTTTTCTATTGAGGCTGTTGCAAAAGAAACATTTATGAGGAAAGAAGAGTAAAAGACCATGACATAACCTTGTTCAGACTCTGATGTGATTCTTTTCAAAGAACTAGTCTGCCAGGGTTACCATAGTAACAGCATTGTATTAAGTGCACTTTTAAAATTGTTACAGAGGTTGTTTTTACTTATGCTGCATGAGTTGTAAGATGGAGGTGTATGCATTACCCTGCACCTAGGATCATTGTAGGTGAGGAGTTAAGCAGCCTATCTAGGGAGATTAATCATGATAATATTTGGCCTCTTTTGTTATATTAAAAAAGAAACATATTTGAAATAAGTTATTTTCTATCATTGATTTTTGGAGACAAAAGAATTCAGCTAGCAGCCAATCTCTGTGTTCAAAGATTCATATTTCATTCATGACCACATTTGAAACAACTCCTACAAGTGTTTTCTTGGAAATTGGGATTGGAGGAGGTGGGAAGTATTTTAAATGGGTTCTGGTTTCCTTAAGATTGCTTTGCTTTGCAAAGACAGGTATTTGGGAAGTATAGGAGCAGAAAGATGTGACACTATTGCTTCTAGTAAATTGTAAGGAGAGAGTATTTCATTGCATTGTGTGGCATTTGTAGCTTCTAACGTTCTGTAATACACTAAATTCCTAGTGGAATTGGAACCTTACTGTTCACATAAATAACAGGGATTGGTAGGGGGTGAGGGTGGGGGACTTACATGTCATGTTTCCTGAGACTTCTTAGGGTGAGATAGGGTTAGCTATTACATTTTCGAAGGAGACTGTCTGTAGAGCTCACTCACATCCATGTTATTGGTGCCCAGTTCTTGTCTGGGTCCCTTTGTGCACTCTGAAGGCTGATCCTCTCAGAGAGTTTTTCTCAGCTCCAGTCTAGACCTCTGCAGAAGTAGCCACTTCATTATTCTGAGTGAGCACACGTAGTCCTGAAGTGCTGCTTCTCTGGGGTTCAGCCAGTTCTACCCTCTTACTGCCCTGAATAATAGGCTTCTAGTCCACATTTTAATCTGCTTATACTATAATAGAAATGGTAATTGTGGTTTTTAATTCTCTAGGGAAATTTTTGTTCTATTAACTTTAAAAGATATATGTTCTATTAACAAAAGAAAACTCATTTGGATAAATGTTCTCATTTTTGCCTTACTATTGAAAGTAGCTCAAAACATTAACTCTTTTGGAAGTTATTATATTCTGTTGTTATGCCCTCACAGGGGAAGAAACTGATTTACAATCTGTCTCAACAAAATTGGCTAAAGACCTGTTGATACCAGGAAACCAAAATATAAATATACTGGGTTTTTTCCTAATTAGTAATTGCCATTTTCTGCTGTTATTATGCTGATTTTTAAACAGCTATAATTGTTTTTATATATAAACTCATGTATAAATAATTTCTCGATATAATATTAATTTTAGCTTTGAAAAAAATTAAACCTTTACCTTCTTTGTCACTGAAGACTTGTAAAAAGTAACACCTGTGTTGACACCTTAATTCTGTTTTGATTCTTTTCTCTTGTCACATGGATTTTCTTAATTGTTCTTATAATAAAAACAGCATTTCAACTGGATAGTGGTGGCACATACCTTTAATCCCAACACTTGGGAGGCAGAGGCACTGATGTCTGTGAGTTCAAGGCCTGGTCAGGATAACCAAGGCTATACAGAGAAACCCTGTCTCAAAAAACAAAAAAGCAAAAAACAACAACAAAAAACCCAGCATTTTAATATGAGTTATGTAGCTTTAGCAATACTCATACAAAATAGTTTAAAGATTGTAAAGTATCTATAATACTTTATTGTTCAGAAGTTGTAAGATTTTTTGATGCTTGAAGGAAGCAAAGGTGGTTATTATTTGAATTCAACTTATACAACAGTATCTGATTGGAGAGAAAGTTGAGACTTGGTAGAATCCTAAATTTTCATTTTAATCTATACATATAACTTCATATTGATGTTATCAGTGAAAACCAATGAATTTATTATATTGACATATTTTAGCTGCAAAAGAAAAGGCAGAAGCAATGAGCAGGCAAATAGACAATAAGGCCTCATTTCTACTATATGTGGTACTCTGGGAGCAGACGAGACTGTCTATGAGTCTCTTCAAGTTTTATTGTTCACCATAGTAAGAATACTCATCAGCTGTTGTTGCCACATATAAGTCCACCCAAAATTTTGTAACTTAAATAGTTGTAACTTATTCTTGCTGGAGCCTCTTTAGGTCAGCTGGGAACTCACTGGAGTAGGTTGAGCTCGTCCAGTAGAACTGCTTCTGCCCTGTTTTATCTGTGCTTAGCTCTTAACTGTCAGCTGGGAGTGGGGCTGTTCCATGTGTGTTCATTCTGGAGCCCCACCCCATGAAGCAAGCCTTGCTAAGGGAAGCTCCCTGTGTGGCACTGAGGAAAGCAAGTCCTATAGCACAAATGCTTTTAAAGCCTCTTTTCTTGCCGCCTAAGAAACACACAGCAGGTCCAAAGGAAGCCTGCCCTGCCTAACGCAAAAGCCATCACCAAACCCGTCATCACGGAGGCAAAGAACACTCTTGCCTTGGGAATGGGTAGCTGAAAGGAATGATATTTCAGCTGCAGCCTGGCCTCTACATGGAAAACAATCCAAATTGACTCCTTAATTGGCAAAGGTCTTAACCATAGTTTTGCAGAATAAGCACATGAGCAGTGTTTCAGTTCACTAGTAGCAGAAAATGCAAGTTAAGGTAATATCTGCTGGGTGATGGTGTCAGTGCCAGTAAAGGTACAGGGCGGTGAGCATTCATTCTCAGGCAGCTGAATGTCTTCTAGGCAGGCGTGGTAGCTCATGTCTTTAATCCCAGCACTTAAGAGGCAGAGGCAGACACATCTCTGAGATGGAGGCCAGCCAGGTCTACATAGTGAATTTGACACAGAGAAACCCTGTCTCAAAAAAACAAAATATATATCTTTTGATCTAGTAAATCCCTTTCCATAACTAGAATAAGAAGAGAACTTGGGGAAAGTTAAGACATGCTTATGGCATTCTATAGTAAGAAAATGAAAGCGTGTAACAGGCTTACAATAGATTTAGCAGCCTCAGGACATGAAACATCACATGGTAGCCTGCCAAAGGATAATGCCATCACCCGCAAGGAGTAGGTGAAGAATGTGTAGTGACATTATTACAATATAAAGCCAGGTATGCTGGCACATGCTTGTAATCCCAGTACTGAGCAGGTAGAAACAGGTAGATCAATGGAACTAACTCGGTGGTCAGCCAACCAGACCTACTTGGCAAGTTTAAGGGTAAGAGAGGCCCTATCTCAGGGGGTAAATAAAGATGGATGTCCCTGAGGAAGGACCTCTAACATTGTCCTCTGGCCTCTATGCACACAGAAGAAGCACAAAAAGTACTGATATCAAATGTGATATTTACGGACTGTGTCCGTGGCTAGATACTGTTTGAAGTATTTAACATGTACTAATTAACTTTGCTCAGAGCAGCCCTGGGTATGAAGAGCAGAGCTAGGCAGCTCTTAAGGTGGCATTTTATTGAGAAACATTGCAGTTGAGGAAAAGTGACCATTATTCTTCCTGTGTTTGCAACTCCACTTACATCAGTAACAAAGAAATGAGGGTTTATAGCCAAGAAGTTAAGGAAAGGAAATTCCTAAAAGAAAACATTGGATTAGACACCCTGGCTAAGCCAACCTGACAGATTCTTACTGAAGACAGATGTAGGTGCTCCGATGTATGTTGGGTTTGCACAGTCTAGGCTTCCTTAGCAAAGTGCTTGTTACGGCTGGGTAATACAGACCCCATGTATAAAGCACAAGGGCTAGGATTGAGGCCGGGAGAGCTTAAAGAAACTTAGCTAAGCAACTCAAGGAGAGAGTCTTTGAGAGAGACAAATACTTAATCTTCATTTTATAGGGAAGGGAATTAAAGCAGTGGTTAAGATATTTGCCCAAGCCCCCCAGCTAGGAAGTAGAAGATCCAAGGGTATGAATATGCATAAAAGACTGAACTTCAAAATCCACACTACCAAGTGGATAACAGTGCTAGAATTCACTTCAAGGCCTTGTGATCATTTCTGTTGTACTAGTCTTCTTTCTAAGCTTGCCGAATGCCCTGAGTACTACCCAATGTCACAGTGTTAAAATCTAGGTAAACAAAACAGAACCAATCAGATAGGGTGTTGTGCTGTCATTCCATGTGACAGCTATGTTTGAGAAAGCACAGAAGTACAGTGAGCAAGAATAATGCAAGGTGTGTTTATCAGAAGATACACCCATTTCCTGCTTCCTTGTCCTAATCACCACATCCACTGAGTGCCAAGCCAGGAACTTGCCCGTCCCACTAACGGCCACAGCATTGGTTCAGGCAGTGTGGAGTCAGCTCCAATAGGAAAGTAAGTCCTCCCTCTGCCAGGGAATAAGTGATCTCTGAATTAGAGGAAAACATTAATGCTATTTCAAGTGGGAAATGATTTAGCTAGTATGTTTAATTTGCCTAGCATTATGTTCTTTGTACATTTTTATTTCATTATTATTGTATATGTAATGGGGTCTCTGTGTGCGCCGTTATGTGCATGTGCTATGAGAAGACAACTTTGTGCAGTCTGTTTCTGCCTCCCTTTCATGTGGGGATGGAGATTTGTGTGTGTGTGTGTGTGTGTGTGTGTGTGTGTGTGTGTGTGTGTGTGTGTGTGTGTGTATTCAGATTCTTCTGGAACTGGAGTTGCAGAAAGTTGTGAACTGCCACGTGAATCCTAGGAATTAAACCCAGGTCCTCTGGAGAAACAGCCAGTGCTCTTAACATCGAGCCATCCGTCCAGCCCCAATAAAATACATTTTAAAGGAAGTGTTGGAAAAATTAGGAAGTTAGCTATTATGCTAATAAATAAGACATGTCACTATATATCTCTTAGAATGTAGTGGACAAAAATGTGCACACATGGCACATATACATGCTGGGGATTGAAACCAAAGCCTTGAGCATGCTAAGCATATCCTGATACTCAGCTACACCTTGGCCTCTTCAGTGATATTCTGAATAGTATGCAGTATATGATTTTCATTGAAACTTTGAAAGAAAATTTGTTTCATACAGTAAAATAGTACTTCTCTTCTATTTAGTGGAAAAGAAAAGAAAAATCTAGTCATCACCTAATATTTCATTGACACATAGCATTTGCATGAGTCAGGCAGGCTTCTCAGAGCTTGGTACATATTTTTTTAATGGTTTTGAAGGAGATCCTAGAGCATATCTTCTTTAAAGGCAAAATTTTTACCTGTTTACACAAGGGGAATCAACACTTACCAAATAAAGTGAAATATTATAACCTACTCAACATATTTCATCTCTGGTACAGAAAGACTAAGCAAAGAAAACTGATACAAAGTGTAGAAACTGCTGGGTGGTCCTTCTTGTCCCTGACACTTACACACACACTATTCTGTTTCCTATATCAAGAACTTCACAGCTGGGTGTGGGGGCACAGGCCAGTAATCCCAGCACTTGAGAGCCCAAGTCAGGAGGATTTTGAGTTTGAGGACAGCCAAAGCTACACACCAAGACCCTGTCTCAAACACCTCCCAACCCGAGTCCTCCTCCTTAAACAAACACTACTTAAACGTTTCTAATTGGTTTTTTTAAATCTCCCACCTAATTTTGTATTGCTACAGTAAGGTTTCATTACCCCCCTCTTTCAATTTAACCAAGTCCTCTGCCAGAAAGAATTTTAAAGAAGCATTTGAGTGAAAAGCCCTCGTGTGTCAAGAGCTGGAACATGGCCTTGGGAGTATAGACAGAGTGGGACTGGCTTAATTTGCTCCCTTATGAACTGTGCTACCCTGAAAGACGCACTAATCTAAATTATAGGTTTATAAATGTGGAATACCCTTCCTTTTCTACCTGTAAGATTTAACTTCTGTGTAAGACTCCTGTGTCTGAGTTTGGTTGGTTGAGCTCCGTGGTGTGACAGAAGCATGTAGAAAGCACAAGTAAAATACTAGAGAACGTCTCTCTCTTCTTTTTAATATTTTTATGAATGTGAACGTTGAGCTTGCATGTATGTCTGCACCATGTGTGAGCCTGATGTCCTTAGAGGTCAGAAGAGGGCATGGAACCTTCTGGAACTGGAGTTTTAGGTAGTTGTGAACAACCGTATGGATGCTGGGAATTAAACCTGGGTCCTCTAGAAGAACAGCCAGCGATCTCAACCCCTGGCCCAGTCCCAGAAAGGAGTTTTGTCTTGTTTTTAGCACACTTGTGGAGAACTTCAGTAGATCAGAGGTCGCTTCAGTTCTCATCTGTCACTCTGCAGAGCAGTTTGCAAGCACAGGTGCTGTTCTGCTAGATGATTAATTTGGAATTTAGACATTTCATTTGGAACTTCTTGTTTCTTGATGAGTTATCAGTGTATATTTTTAATCCACCTTTGGTTGAATTTTCTATTAGTTTTTTAATTTGTTGAGTTCTTTATATATTAGGTAGAATTCATCTGGTAGTTTTTAAAATCTGGTAGTTTTTAAAAAAAAAAAAATATGTTATCCCAGCCATGCAGTGGTGGCCCATGCCTTTAATCCCAGAACTAGGGAAGCAGAGGCAGGTGTCTCCCTGAGTTTGAGACCAGTCTGGTCTACAGAGAGTTCCATGTTGGCCAGGGCTACACAAAGAAGCTTCTGCTGCAGCGTTTCCTCCTAACGTGGCCTTTGACAGGCAAAGTTTAGTTTATCAATATTTCCTTGTGTGAATGACTCTTTACCTAGGCCTAGGTCTGAAGTTTTCTTTTCTTTTTCTTTCTTTTTTTTTTTTAATCTCAGTCTTAAGTTTGGTGTCCTATTTTCTTGTTTTACAGGTAAGTCCATGATCTATTTTGATTGAATATCTATATAAGTTTTGAAATAAGTTTCTATTAGATAGATCTATGACCGTTAGTTTGAGTAGCACTAACGTTATTGCAAAAACCTGTCTCTGCTCTATTGAATGTCAGCTTTCAAGATCAATTAGGCATTTTGGGGGCGGTGGGGTCCATTCCCAGATTCTTCCTTTGTGTTTCGTGTTTGCCAATACTGGAACTGCATATTAAATCTCAATTTGGTAAACTGATTCCCCCTACCTTACTATTCGTTTCCAGGTTGTTTTGCCTCTTTTAATTTCTTTGCATTCTTTTACTAATTTTAGAATTATATTGAACCCACTTATCACTTATATACTGCCTGCCTCTGCCTCCTAAGTGCTGGGATTAAAGACATGTGACACCACCTCTCAGCTGTTTTTTTTCCCCTTTTATTATTACTTTTTTTTAACTTAATTCACTTTGCATCCTGCCCACTGCCCTCTCCTGGTCACCTCCTCCCACATTCCTTCTCCCCATTCCCCAACCCCTTCTCCTCTGACCAGGTAGGGTTCCTCCTGGGTATCCTTCTACCCTTACACATCAAATCTCTAAAAGGCTAGGCATATCCACTGCCCCTGAAGCCAGACATGGCAGCCCAGCTAGAACATATCCCACATACAGGCAACAGCTTTTGGGAACCCCCACCCCGAGTTGTTCAGGACCCACATGAAGTCCAGGCTGCATTTGTCCAGGGAGGCCTAGGTCTAACCTGTGTATGTTCTTTCGTTGGTGGTTCAGTCTCTGAGAGCCTCAAAGGTCCAAGTTAGCTGCTTCTGTTGGTCTTTTTCTGGTGTTCCAGTCCCCTCCTGGTCCCCAGATCCTTCCTCCTGCTCTTCCATAAGAGTCCCCAAGCTCCGTCCACTGTGTGGCTGTGGGTCTCTGCATCTGTCTGAGTCAGCTGCTGGGCGGAGCCTCTCAGGGGGCAGCCATGCTAGACTCTGTCTGCAAGCACCACAGAGCATCATTAATGGTGTCAGGGATTAGTGTTTGCCCGTGGGATGCATCTCTAGTTGGGCCAGTTATTGGTTGGCCATCCTCTAAGTCTTTGATCCATCGCCTGCCCCTGCATTTCTTGAAGACAGGATAGATGTTGGGTCGAGTTTTATGGATGGGATGGTGTCTCTGTTGTTCCACCGAGGGTCCTGCCTTGGCTACAGGAGGTGGCCTCTTTGGGTACCATATCCCCAGTGCTGTGAGTCACAGCTAAGGATGCTCCCATTGATCTTGGGCACCTCCCTTATCCCAGGTCTGTGGAGTTGCCCACCCCTACCCCTGCAGTTGCAGATTTCCACTCATTCTCATGGCCATTTGTCCATCCCTCCTGTTCCTCCCCACACCTGATCCTGAATCCCCCCATTCCCCTTCTCATCCCCTCTTCCACCCAGTTCCCTCTCCGTCTGACTCTAATGACTTTTTATTCCCCTTCTAAGCGAGAGTCAAGCACTCTCAATTGCGCCTTCCTTCTTGTTTAGCTTCTTTGGGTCTGTGGAATGTAGTATGAGTATCCTGTGTTTTATGGCTCATATCACTTATAAGTGAGTATATACCAGGCATGTCCTTTTGGGACTGGGTTACCTCACTCAGGATGGTATTCTCCACCCATTTGCCTGCAAAATTCATGAAGTCTTTTTTTTAATAGCAGGATAGTATTCCATTGTGTAGATGTGTCTTCTGTATCCATCCCTCGGCTGAGGGTCATCTAGGTTGTTTTCAGTTTCTGACTATGATGAATAAAGTTGAGCAAGTGTCTGGGATGGTGGAGCATCTTTTGGGTATATGCCCAGGAGTGGTATAGCTGTGTCTTGAGTTAGAACTATTCCCAGTTTTCTGAGAAACCTCCAAATTGCACTCCCACCAGCAATGGAGGAATGTTCCCCTTGCTCACATCCCCACCAGCTGGGTTTTTATTGATGTGAATGAAGGTCAAGTCCAGGTCTCACACAGGCGAGCGTTGCTCTACCACAGAGCTGCTCCCTTATGTATGGTTTAAAATTATTTCCTGCATTATCGTAGAAATATTTTTAATGGTACTCCATACTCCTAGAACTTCCTTTTCACTTTAAATGTGAGAGGGGCTCAGGGAAGCATGCTCTGAGGTACAAAAGTGTCTGAATAGAATTGCTATTTCCCTTTTCCTCTTTTATTCTTAGGCCTAGTTAGCCCCATTTTAGTCTCAATTATGTAAGAGTACAAGTCTGCTGTAACCATAAGGTTGGGAAGTGACAGAGTCTGGATTCCAACTCAGATCAGAACCACTTATTTTTGTACTTCCTGTCTCTAGGATTGTAGTATCTTTAACTGTGAATGAAAATGAGAATGCTGCTTTTCACACTCCAAGATGAAGATGGTCATCACCTAAGGAGTACCATGTGCAATTGTATGTGCACTAAAACTCACTGATGACCAGTGACTGATCACCAGTACTTCTGACAGATGAGAAAGTTGTGCCCTGTAACTCATGCGCACTGAGAATATGGTCGGTCCAAGTGGATTCCGTGCACTTAGCCGACCATACATCATAGCTTGTGCACTGTGGAGGACCAGCTGCTGGAAGTCATGAACTCATGACTGCTGGAGCTGTGCCCACTGCTGCTGCCTGTCATTGTGAGAGTGTCATGCAGCATATAACTAGTCAGAATACAGGCTATAATTTCTTCTGAGGTCATATGACTTTTACGTTATTACATGTTGCAGATTTTCTGTATATTCATTTCTCAGAGAACAGTAGTAATCTCAAAAATCAGTGGTTTGATCTGGGGGGCTATAGGAATAAATGCAAAATTTTTTAGGTGCAAATCTCAGGCATAATTCAGCTTACTCCAAAGTTTGGACTTTGAAAACAATGTCCGCTCCATTTTACTTTTTATCTAAATTTGGGTTAAAAAGTGGTAATTATCAGAGTAGGTGACTTTTGAGAGAAAAGACACCCTTCACATGCTGCCCCTTTAAGCACCCTTTGAAAAGAGATGGATTGCAGTGTGATCCTTTGGCTTCCTGCCTTTCGCTCCTATCCCTTCCTATTTCACTTTCATTCCTATCATGGCTGTGGCTCCGCAACTCTTATGAAATTTATTTTTATTTTAAATTCAATAGATGTCAGTTCTATAAATTTATTCCATATATTCTGCTTCAAATGTGGAGGATGTGTAAGAGAGAGACTCCTCTGGTAGAATAGCAATGACTTGATTTTCTGTGATTCTTACCATTACTAAAGTGGACTAGCAGTGTAAGCCAAGAGAGAATAAGGTGTAATTGCTTGCCTAAAGTGGTGGCAGCATCCTTCCAGTATGTCCTCTGAATACCAAAGAAGAAGGAGGACTTAAAGGAGGAACATTCTTTATTTGGGAAATAGGGAAGATAAAAAAGTGAGACCCAAATATAGCATGGGTGCATCATTGAAATCTGAGGTAAAATATTACTTATTCTGGAATAGTCTGTGAAGATATTTAAAACTCAGTGCATCTACATGTGTTTCTCCTACAAGTTTCATAGAATAAATGGGCTTAGGAAGAGGAAGCTGCTCAGACCGTCTTAACAATTGTGTTCTAGAGACAAGGCAAAAATCTAGAAGTGCAGGAAGATCAGTATACTGTGTTTTGTTTCAGTATTAATTTATTTTCCTCTGATAATAATTTATATTTATTTCTTCAGTAACTAATAAAGAGCATCCGCTTTCAGTAATAAGACTTGATAGCACTTATGCTCACTTGACAAACACCAGTGTGTGACTTGCTGAATATATACCTGTTATTCTGTGCAAGGCCTCACTTACGAACAAGCTAGTTAATATAGCATTATTATTAGAAAAATTGGAAGAAAATTTGTAGATTATATGGATTATCATAAACATTTCATTTTAAAAGTTGCTAATATAATTTATCATCAAATATCTTGTCTTTTAATCTCTATGTTCATCTTATTTTTTAAATAATGAAGACTGGATTTCATTCCATTCCTGAATTTGCTTTATTTTTGCAAACCTTGGTAGATAAATTGTGAGCATGTTTTAATGAATCCGTGAAGCTGATAATTCCTACTACTTAGCTGACCTCTGAACAAATCCAAATATACCTAGATAACTAATTATGTGTTAGACACTTAGATTCAAATTCAGTGTTCTAATATAAATATTTAGACCAATATGCTTCTGAAGAAAATTCTTATAACTTTCTCAGTACTTTATTGCTGTGAAGAGACAATATCATCACAGCAATTCTTCTCTTTTTTCTTTTTTTCGGAGCTGGGGACCGAACCCAGGGCCTTGTGCTTCCTAGGCAAGCGCTCTACCACTGAGCTAAATCCCCAACCCCCATCACAGCGATTCTTATAAAGGAAAACATTTAATTGGGGCTGGCTTACAGTTTCAGAAGTTTAATCCATTATCATGGTGGGAAGCATGGCAGAGTACAGGCAGACTGATGCTAGAGAAGGAGCTATGAGTTCTACATCTTGATCCACAGGGAATAGAAGGAAACTTGTATATTACACTGGGCCTAGAGTAAACGTATTAGACCTAAAAGCCTGTCTCTACAGTGACACACTTCTTCCAACAAGGCCACACCTCTTATAGTGCCACTCTCTTTGAACCAAGGTTTCAGTCTGTTGGGCCAAACCTATTCAAATAACCACAGTGATTATAATTTAAACCTGGAGATTGTTTCCTATCTAAACAGAGCCTTTCTGTTCTGTTCTGATCTTTCTTTTCTTCCTCCTCCTCCTTTTTTCTTCTTCCTCCTCTTCTTCTATTTCTTCTTCTTCTTTTTTTTTTTTTTTTTTGATAGATCCAGTTAGAATCACTTGCCTTTACCTCCTACTGACTGTCTAAAAGAAGCTAAGTAAGTGGTATGCTGTTGTATATTTATTTAATAAACCAGCTCTTGGGTGGGAGTATAGATTGGGAACACTGGGTTGTAGTGTTTCTTGATTTCCATGATATAAATTTTTCCATCAGACCCAGTTTTAAGCCACTGACTGTTGCATGTGGAGTTGGAAGAAGATGTACAGTAGACCAGCAATGTAGTGTTTTTATCATGCAGAGAGAATGTATGCAACCTGGGAAGGGTAGAGAAAAACAGAGTTTAACACCAGGAGGAAGTGATAAATTCTGAGTGTCTATTATTTTAACATATACCTAGTTATAAGTTTATATGCCTTACCATTTAATAATGATTGTTTCAGCAAACAGTTATGTATCTTATGAGATAAGACATACTGACTCCAGTTGTTCTAGACCTACAAGGTATCAGTTCTTTCTGACTGTGCAATTCTGGTGTCAACAAATGTCTGAGCATTTATTTTACTAAAATAATGATCCTAAGGCCCAAGAAGGCATTCAGAAGTCAAGACCTATGTCTTTTCCAATGTTATTTCAAGTTGTTACAAACTATCTTGTACGTTGTCTTATGTCTTATAAGCCCTAGATGTAAACAACTTTTTAAACATAACACACTTTCGTACCTAAAGCCTTTTCAAAAATGTCTTCAACCTTGAATGACCTCACTTTATCCTCCTAGCTTTCGCGATACTGTTTATTTCTTTTTCTAGAAATATCACAAATGCTGCGGATGTGCATTTCCTTCTGTGGGAAACTCCCATTCTCCTTGATGTGTTTGCAGCTCCTTGTACTTCATTTGAACTCAGCTTCACTTATGTAGCAAACGTCTGTCACTCAGCAAATTACCAGTTACCTTTGGATCATTCCATACTCAACTCATTAATAACTTTAAAATGATCAGTAAATACTTGTTTAGTAGGACAAATTGTGGAGAATGCATGAGACAGTCTGAGAAACTGACCAAAATTTAAAACTTTTTGAAGTTAGATCATGTGCACCATTATTTTTCCTGGTAATTCAGAACCAGCTTATTGGTTATCTAGCCATATCTTGAAACTGGAGAACATCATGGGGACTCAGGAAGTTACCAGAGGAGGATTTCAGAGAGCAAACAGGGCACTCAAAACCAAAAAGATTAAATTGTATAACTATGTTTACAAATTATTTTTATTCTGATTTAATGTGCTTTATTGTGTTCTCAGAATAAAGCCGAAAGTTTCCAGCATAAAGACAGATTAGCCTTTGTATGGGTGATGCCTCTGTGTGGGGGTAGAGGGGGAGGGAAAGTCATGGAACTCTATAGCTTGAAGGAAGCTCGGCTCCATAAACATAAAGGGCAAGTAAGTGCCTCCTCACAGCCTCTGTTGTGTTCTCAGCACTTTCTCTTGATGATCCAGTGTGTGAAGGAGGCTCCAAGTCAAAAACACCCCAGGCGTTCTTGGAGAGACAGTGGTGCAGGCTCTTCCTGATGTGTCTGCATTTTCCCCTATCTTTTACCCTAAGCTGCCACCTAGTGGTAGAAGTTTAAATTTCAGGTTTAGACATCCAAAGAGTACACTGAAGTGTTACAGACCCCTAGTAAACATTGGTATAATTTTGTATACTGTTAGTTCAATGATTGTTGTGGCACCTCAGAGAAGTCATATTTGTTATTAACCATTGTTTGGCAATGATTCTTTTAAGGATGTTTATTTTAACAGTTTGATTTCTTTATGGCTTTATGAAGAATCTCTTTAATTGGTCTTACTAAGGAACTGTAATTCAATCTAGCAATCTCCTTCCCTTTTGCTCTTCCCTCCTCTTTCTCCAGAACGAGGTCACTCTGACACCATGGTGTTCTTTTACCTGTGGGTCGTCTTTTGTATCATCAGTTCCTGCTATACCCTCATCTGGGATCTCAAGATGGACTGGGGTCTCTTTGATAAGAATGCAGGAGAAAACACTTTCCTCCGGGAAGAAATTGTATACCCTCAAAAAGTAAGTATGGAATGTTCACACTTATCTTAGATATATCTGTAGTTAGGTCATACAGCAGTACTGACATACGTCTAGTTAACTAATATGATTACAAAACAATTATCCAAGATACCAATCTAGTCCACAAAAAAACTTACCTTGTTTGTTTGCTGTGTAGTAGATGCAGTGGGACATTTGTTAGCAGTGAGTGCCAACCCAATCAGAGTGGGAGAAAAATATATATGTTATATATTGTATATAATATATTTTATATGTAATATATTATTTTAGGATTTTACTGACATATTAGAATTACAGGGTATGAGAAGCTGAATTTTAAATTAAAAGAACAAGTATCCTTACACAGATGATTTAGTAAAGGTAAATGTGGTGATTAGATCTTGAAAACATTAAGCCATGAACTGGGAATCTAGCTGTCTGTATCCAATCCCAGCTGTACACCAACTAGGCCATTCAGACAGCCAGACCGCAGAAGATTCTCAAAGGTAAGGGTGTTAGACTACATTAGCTCTTGATATTTTTATTGGCCTAAAATTCTGCTGTGGATAGCATAGAGATTGAGTTAATAATTTTTAAAGATTTATATATTTATTTCATGTATGTGAGTACACTGTGACTGTCTTCAGACACACCAGAAGAGAGCATCAAATCCCATTACATATGGTTGTGAGCTACCATGTGGTTGCTGGGATTTGAACTCAGTACCTCTGGAAGAGCAGTCAGTGCTCTTAACTGCTGAGCCATCTCTCTAAGCCTGAGTTAATGTTTTGACCTATACCAAAATGTCACCATTATGTCAGATTTGTGTTTTGAAAAGTATGTGACTGTGGGGTGCTGGGTAGAGAAAGCTGCCTGCAGGGACTGGAGCAGCGTGAGTGAGCAGAACGCTGTGTGCATGGGGGCCTCGGGTGAGCCCTTGCATGAAAGCAGTGATCCTCACATGAGAATTTAGGAAACATCACTGAGCATTGAACATACTTTTTATAATTCTCAACTAAAGGGAAACAAGGGGCAGGGCCAGCTGACAGCATGCAGGCACAAGCAGGCACAGGGTGCAGATTTCAGTCCCTAGAACTGTTTTAAAGGAAGGATTGAAAGGAAGAAAGAAAGAAAGGAAGGAAGGAAGGAAGGAAGCAAGCAAGCAAGCAGGGTCAGGTAAAGCTGCTTTATGTTCACCACATGTGTGCTCTTTATGACTGTTGTGGTGTTTGGTAAACACCGCGACACATTTGTTTCTTGTGCTGACTGTGTAAGTTCAGTGTCTCTGTATCAATGTTAGTTTGCTTTCTGTCATAGACTTCTCATTTATTGACTTCCATACAGTGGGATTAGCGAATAGATTCTGTCAGTCAGTTTCTTTATTATTACATATTTTAATGCTCTAGAAAATAAAGTTATACTTTCTTGAAATATAATTGCAAATTTATAGGAAAAAGGTGAATAAGCCATTTGTGCAGTCCAGTTTACCTTCATTCTGAAATCCTGTTACAGTCCTCATACTAATTCTGCCTGCCTCCTCTCAATGGGGAACCTAGGTTGGGTGTGTGTGTAATGAAACTAGGAAGGGGACCGTGAAAGGGTTAAAAAGAGACCTTAAGGCAGGAGGCGATGGGAGTGATGACCACATGTGACATGAAAATAGAAGAGGAGCCAGAAGAGGGGTCAGAGCAAGAGGGCAGGAATGAATCTGAAGAATTCAGAATGAAGACTGTGGAGATGCCCTACTGAAACCTGTTGCTGATTTATGCTGGCTTAAATTTTTTATTTAAAAACTAATCGTCAGCTCATTGATAATGTTTAAAACTGACTAATCAAAACATTTAAAATTATGGAGGCAAATGGGATGGATAATTACAAATGTTTGTCTCTAGGGAGTGGACAAAGCAGTACAAGGGGACTGATTGTACGTTCTTGTTAACCTTCTAGTGGTGATGAATACACTTTGTTAAAATTAAATAAAATAGGGTTGGAGGAATGGCTCAGTGCCTAAGGACACCGGCTGATCTTGGAGAGGACCTTGTTCAGTTCCCAGTACCTCATGGCAGCTCACAGCTGTCTGTAACTCCAATGCCAGGGACTCACTGTCTTCGCCTGGCTTCCTAAGGGACCAGGCACACACATAGTACACATATATACATGCTAGCAAGCACTCACACACATAAAAGAAGAACACTTTTAAACAGTAAATTAAATAAATACTACAGCTTAGTACATAGGAGTTCTAGTTACCAAAATGTCACAGCCCTGAAATACACTTTAAAGTACTAATTTTGCTTAATAATAAGTAAATTGTGTGTTCTGGGATCTGTTGGCAGTTGTGTATTTAAGACTCTTTGATAAACTGCATTAGCTGGATACTATGATCAGTGATGCTTCTGAAATCCAAGCCTCGTTTTATTTTCCAACATCAAAAATAAAAGGCAAAACTTATGTGTGGGATGAAGAAATTTGAAATTCTAAGTACAGATGGTACAGTTAGTGGATCTGTCATTCCCTGCAGTGCTAGTGACTTAACCATTGTCTTCCTGTGCTTCTCCTTGAGTGCGGTCTCGGCTCCCCAGCATCCTCACTTAGCCTAGAGTCTAAGCTGAGTACAGCGTGAGCATCAATGGTATTTGTTAAGGCTCTCTGAACTCACAGAAAGCTAAACCTATGTAACGTTCCCCATGAGTCTGCACTGGGACAGGTAACGTCTCAGCAGCCGGTACACTGTTGAGTCTGTGTGAGAAAAACCTGCTGTTTGTTTGTGTTCCCAGGCTTACTACTACTGTGCCATCGTAGAAGACGTGATTCTGCGCTTTGCCTGGACTATCCAGATCTCTATTACAGCTACAACTTTTAAGCCTCATGTTGGGGATATCATAGCTACTGTCTTTGCCCCCCTTGAGGTTTTCCGGTAAGCAAACTATTGAGCAATCTACCAAAGGTTCTTTTAAAAGATGCCAAGTGCTAGGCCAGCATGCTGACTCAGCAGGTAAGGCACTTACTATTAAGTCTCATCCTAGGTCCCGCATGTAGAGGGAAGTTGTCATTGACCAACACACATGAGCCATGGCATACAGGTTCACACATATACACACAAGATAAATGTAGTAAAAAATTTATTTGGGCATAGTTCAAGCACTCAGGAAAGCAGAGGCGAGTGTGTGTGTATAGTGTGTGTGTATATCTATATCACTGTGAGTTCAAGGCCACTTGGTTTGCATAATGAGTTCTAGACCAGCCAGAGATAATGAGATTGTCTCCTCCTCCTCCTCCTCCTTCTCCTCCTCCTCCTCCTCCTCCATCATCATCATCACAAAAGGATAGATTTTAAAATAGCAGACATTTAGAAATGAACCAAACATCTGCTGCTTTTTTTTCTACTGTGAGAGAGAGAACCAAGAGGCACAGGATAGAAAGAAGGTTTCTGAGAGTTTGAGTCCATGGCAGCCATGGCATGATAACACGACGGCATGGTAACACAGCATGTGGTGGAGGCTCATGCTTCCAAGTGACCTTGTGTGGCCGTGCACTACCTCCTGCATGCTCCACGGTCTTCAAAGTAACACTGAGAGACTCAAGCACGTGAGCCCTTGGAGAGTACAGACTCAGACCATGGTGACAGCTAATGCCTGGGGGAGTCAAGGTTAAAGTTATAAGAAAACTGAAAGTGACAGGGAAGAGGAGGTGCAGAGTACAGCTAAGAGCCCCTGGCAGCATAACCTTAAGTGTGTGCATCAGAAAGCAGAAGCTTAACAGAGTAGACAAATAGAAACAGAACGACAAACCAAACCCAAGAGAAGGGAAGACATAGATTAGGAATCACCAGAAGAGAAAGCAAGTGTGCAGCGGGATATTAACATATGACTCTTGTACGTCACAGAGTCCCATAGCATATTCTCTGTCCATTCATCTTCACTTGCAAATGTTCACTGTTCATTGGTTTGGTCTGAGGCCTCTGTCTTCTGTGACAGCATCAATATTGGGTTCTATCCAGGACTCCTCTCAGATATCCTGTTGTTGCCCTGTGTCATGGAGATCCTGCAGCTTTGGATCAGTGGGATTGATCCTTGGTTTTATGCTCACCAACAGTTCACAGATGATATAGATTTGGGGTGAGAAGTCTCAAAGCCCTGGACCTGGGCCTGAATGATAGCTGAGCTGGTCAGCCTGCCGACTCTCCCTTGACCACACCACCAGGACGAGCTCTCCAGCACTGCCCCAGCAAGGCCATCCAGTGCTGCCACCCGCAGGAAGCAGAGAAAGCTTTCCTGCCTAGCTTTCCTGATTGCTGCCCATGCCCTCAAGGCCAACTCACCCACACCCACTCCTCCAGAGCTAGCTCCACTGTGCTGCCCAGGCAAGGCATGGGCACCAAGCTCCCAAGTGCTGCCACCTTCGAGAGGCTGGGCCAGCTCCGCGCTCTCAGCCTCAGGGTGGCTCACCTGTGCCTTTGTCTTCAGGGCCAGCTTCTGAAGGGTTTTTAAAGAGACTGTAAGTACCATCAGATGAAATAGTCAAATTCCTCAAAACAAACAAACAAAACCATAGTTTACTGTAATCAATAAGAAAATGGAAAATCTGAGAAATCGATATCTTTTGTTTTGAAGACATCAAAATTTGAATCCGTAACAAAATACTTTCCATGAAGAAAACTCCAGACTAAGAGAATTCTTCCAAATAGTTGAAGTCAAATTTTTACTGTTTTTTTGTTTGTTTGTTTGTTTTTTGTTTCTTTTTACACAAATCTTCTTAATTGCTGTTCTCTTACTGTGAAGAGACACCTTGCCAGTGCAACTTATAAAGGAAGCATCTGACTGGGGTCCTGCTTACAGTTTCAGAGGGTCGGTGTGACCATGGCAGGGAGCATGGCAGCAGCCAGTGCAGGCAGAGTATCTGAGAGCTGCAGCCTGATCCATAGGCAGCAGGCAGATAAAGCAAGACTGGTTCTGGCCATGGGCTTTTGAAACCTAAAGCCCATCTCCAGTGACACCTTCTCTAGCAAGGCCATTCCTTCTAATCCTTCCTAAACGGTACCACCAACTGGGGACCAAGCATTCAAATATATGAGCCTATGGGAGCCATTCTCATTCAAACTACCACAGTGTTCAGAAATTAATTGGTGTAATTTAACACAATAGTAGTATAAGAGGGAGGGCCCTGCTGCATGTGGGAGAAGTCATTGTTAACAGTACCTGGTTGGGCAGTTAATAACACAGGCTCATTAAAGCACCCAGAAACAACTCTAGTGAGAGATTGGTATATGTGCGAAGATTGACAAGCCAATTCTACAGTAGAGTGTGACTGCATGCGTGTGTGTGTGTGTGTGTGTGTGTGTGTGTGTGTGTGTGTACAGTAGTATACCACGTTTATAAGAGGTTAGATAAGCAGTGAGTACAGTGGAACAGAATGGGGATCCAGAGACAGGCGATATGTATCCTGACACCACCTGTTGACAAAAGGGGCTAACATAACAGTTAAAAGGGAACATTAAACATGAGGCAGCCAACATTCAGTATGGGAGAAAAGATTCTGACTCCTGTCACACTCCGTCACATTCCGTCAACAGAATCAGTTACAGGTAGAGCCCAGAGCTAAGTAGTTGCTACAAATACGCCC